>NW_009258309.1:124902-140784 GCF_000687185.1 Egretta garzetta
CCTGCTGAGTCAGCACGGGGAATACCTTTACAAAGCTGGTTTCCACCACCATGGCTTTCCATGCCATCGGTCAAGCTTAGCCTCTTAGAGTCAGCTTCACTAAACAGAAAGGATAGCCCTGGCCCGTGTCACTAAATAAGAAAAATGGACCAAGTTGCCAGAAACAAACAGGAAGATGGAATGAGAAGTAACCTCCCCCCCATGCACTAATGCTGACATTTCCTATTCTCTTGTTCTTCACATTAAGAAACGCATTGTTTGTGTTGGGGCTCCGGGGGTGTGTGTTGCTATGCATGCAGGTAGTCCGCAGAAGCAGTCAGGAGGAAAAGCTACTCTGCTTGGTGCGTGAGCGAGCGGGCCACACGTGCGAGACGGCTGTGATTGTGATTCTCATCCTGGTCTGGGAGGGAATCCCAACAAGCCTGGCCGACAAGCTCTACTCCGAACTCACCGACACCCTGAGGAAGTACGGCACGCTCACGAACCGGCGGTGCGCCCTGAACGAAGAGTAAGTGGAACAAAGTGTATGCTTGCCAAATTTGCAACCTCGGACCTGGCACCTCCGCTCGTGCTATCACCCTGAAATACGCATAACCTTTCCGACTATTTCACACAGTTTGAAAACCCACAAACCTTGTGAGAAAAGCAAAGTAAACGTTCTCATAAGTCAGGGAAAAACATCTTCCCAGAGTTGTGAAGCATCTCAGTGTATTTAAAGGAAGAGATCTCAGCAGGGCCCAGGACAGCAGACACCTCATCTTTGAAATAAAAACTAGATGCACTAAATCATACTGTAAGCCTGCAGAAGCTAGCTTGAGTCTAAAGAAATTGCACTATATCATTTTCCCATGCCTTTCTGATAGCAAAGAACAATTAGATCAAAATTAACATAGCTATTGCTGTATGTTACTTTGGCTTCATGGGTAGAGTCATATTTCAGGAATTATTGCTTAGCCCCTGTCAGAGGGCTCCCACATTCTTGCAGTGCCGTCAGCACATGCCCCTTTCAGGTACTGTGAATATCGCTACCTCGCAAGGCAGCACGCAAACATAGCCTCTTCTGAGCAAAGCCAGGTTTCTCATGGAACTGTAGAAACCCCATAGGCCTTGCCTTGCAACCATGAAATTATTCGCTCTGATAAATTCTTCTGTTACAACGCATTTGCCTTCCTCTTTCCTTTCTTCATTATTTACTGATGGAAGCTGATCCAAGACCAGTGATTCCCCAGAGAGCTGGCAGAAGGCCGACGCCCACTGCGGGAGCACCCCGGGGTGACCCGCTTGCTGCTAACAGCCTTATTCTCTTATTTTTTAGACGGACTTGCGCATGTCAAGGGCTGGACCCTGAAACTTGTGGTGCTTCATTTTCCTTTGGTTGCTCCTGGAGCATGTACTACAATGGTTGTAAGTTTGCCAGAAGCAAGATTCCAAGAAAGTTTAAGCTGATGGGGGATGACCCAAAAGAGGTTGGTGTCCATTTCTAAAGTGAGCCTCATTTGCAAAGGAAATGTTTTCTGTCACTCTGCAAATAGAGATACAGTACAAGAGACCGGGGGCCGGAGCCCTGCCTGAATGGCATACATGTAGGGTAATTAAATAACTGCCAGTCAAAACTGATTGATTCCAGTCACTGAGCCAGCTGAATTGACTGTCCAAATTCTGACAGCTGGTAAAAGCCCTGAGACTTGAAACCATGTTTGCAGGCTTTCACAATTAGAGGAGAGGGCATGGCCTGAATAATTGTGGCTGTATTAGGCCTGCAATTGGGCATTCCCCAGTGGGAGAGCAGAAAGTTTACCAACTGAAGGCACATAACATTGCAACTGGGAACCAGAGCAGACTGCATGGAGACAAACATGATGAAACTCTGAGATGACAATAGGAAGAAGAGGATAGAAAGACTCGTTCTACATACAGCCCTGCCCCACTGAATGTTTCCAGACTGGGCTCTGTGTTACAGCAAACTGACATCTGTTTAAAATGAGTCACAGTAATAAAAAAATAAAAAAAAAAAAAACCACCACACCATTGACCTTAGCCTGGGCACAAGACCTTTGCAGTTATGACTGCAGAAACTCCTGGACACCTCCAGCTAGTCACGTGTCTGGCAAGCTCCAATGGCCCGGTCTGTTTTTTGGCAATCACGTGTGAATTTAGTCCCTTGCTTGCATACTAACACATAGGTCCACAGCTTTCACTGTATTCTGGTGTCTCACACAAATCTGACCATTTCTTTCATGTGATCAAAGTGGCAGGTACTTCTGCATCCTATGACTGTGCTGACAATAGCACACTATTTCGAATATCATCATAATTAACATACAGTTTTTCCTTCCCACTGCTCTTCTACAGCCCCAAGAATTACAGAATAGCTCTCCTTCAGTCATGCTGTGGCACAAAGCCTTCTTTATCATAGCCTGCAATCCTAAACCGGCTAAATTTTCTAAGCTGGATACCTGGCCACAGCCCACCAGGGCACTCTTCCAACTTGCATTCCTGGATTTACTTCCCATGGAAGCCAGAGCTGAGCAGGGAAGATGGTTTTACCCTCCAGTCTTGTTCCCACACAAAGTCTGGGGCAGCCAAGGCATGCATCCAGGGGCTGGTCCCATAGCACAGACACAATTTATAAGCAACACAAATAGGATCCTCACCAGTAAAAACTAGAAGTAACACTTAAAATGGTAACCTACAGGCCACACAAAAGCTGCAAGTTCTGGCAGCAGCCATGAGGTCACAGCAAGGTATTTTTGACAATTTTATAATGTCATTTTGGAGTCCCAAACTAGGATGTAGTCCCATAGGAGGAGATAGAAACTTCTATTGCACCAAACACGCGTGTCTTAAGCCCATAGGTTTTTCACAGCTCTTGGTGCATTCCTGAAATATATAAACTCCTAAAAACAAGTATACCACTCCAGTATGCCACTGTTCTTTACGTACTTGAAATTAAAAATAAGTGCCTCACGTAAGTGAGGTTTTGAATTTGAGATTCTCATCCTGAGACGATGGGGAGCAACTCTGCAGTATGTTATTAGAGTACTTAATTTTTAAAGAGCCCTTTATTTTGAGAGTGTATACCTCTCCTTATAGAAAAAAAGGAAATTAGGTCATTCTTACCTCTGTATCACCAGCTACTGGACATGTCCACAATTCTTCAGTGCTTAAGAATTGGGAACTTTTTGAAGTCTGAAGTATTCAAATAATTTTAAATTGCTGCATGAAAAGATATTTCCGTGTGTTGAAGTGCTGTCATTGCAATGTACAAAACCCTTAAATCAGCCAGATTTACTTGATGGACCATTCAGATAATACTTCTCTCAAGGTTTTCTGAAGAGTATTATTTTCCCAGAACTCCAATAGGGAAAATAATGAGGGTCATCACACTTGGATCTAAAACATCTCCACGTTGAAGAATGTGATTCTTTTTAATACAAACCAAATTAAGATTATAGTATGCGATGTCGTCTTGCAAAGATCATCCTACACTACTACCCCATTACTTTAAAGGCTGTGAAACAATAAAAGGAGATTCACAAGAGTTATTGTCTAAACAAGAATGACAATGGTCTAGGCCTTTACACAACTCCCAGTGTAAACATAATTGTGTAAAGACCCTAACTTCTTAGGGCCCAAACATACAGTATGGAAATGTCATCAAACTCTATTTCATCTCCTAACAGGAAGAAAAACTAGAATCCAATTTGCAGAACCTGTCAACCCTGATGGCCCCTACCTACAAGAAGCTTGCACCTGATGCATACAACAACCAGGTATGCTGGGGAAAAAAAAGGAATCGGAGCAGCCATGTAAATAACCTGATTTTTACCACATTTCCCAATGCTTCAAGCTTGCACCAAACCTCCTTTAACATCAGGGTAAAGACAAATGGAAGTGAACATTTCCGCTTAAAACGCTTTCAGAAGTAAAACTAGCAGAATTTAGTTTGCTAAACAGAACTAATCTTTTCACCTGCATTGACACAATAAAACTACTTCACACTTGAGCAGAACTCTTCAGCTCTACAACACAAATTTCTGGATTTAGCATGATTCACCAGCTAAACTAGCAAAACAGCCATGAAGATGGTGTGAGATTGGCAACAGCGACAGAAGGCAGTGTATCATATTGCACTTAAGTCCTGAAGTCACAGTTTCAGTTCTGCTCTCAAGGAGCAGATGAATTTAGTTTTCACCAAAAGAGCCATTACAAGCATGCTTTTAAAGCAAAGTTGCATATTTGAACACACTCAGACCCACATGCTCACACAAGTGCCCGCACCAGCCTTCTTGCACGAGGGGATTGTGGGTGCACATTTTCTGTGAAGCGGTGTTCACAGACACTAGCGCATTAAGAGCTTTTATGACGTTCCCAGTTGTGGCTGTCTCTCATCTGCATTCCTTTACCAAACGTCTTTCAGGCATTTGCATCAAAATTTGACAATGTACCCCTTGCAAACGCATTACTGTTGGCCTTCATATTCACTGCTTGGGTTCACTACCATTACAAACGTGCACAGAACCTACGGTCTCCAAACTATCAGCATCACTGCAAAATATAACATCATCTTTCTTTCCTGTTGACAGCACTATGTTGTAGCAACCAGCACAAGACGGATTTCAACATTTTCAACTGTAATGGAAACACTAAACTACACAAAACTGTCCCATTTTTATTTGCCATAAAACTCACTCCCATACTGCATACTCAGTAGCAACTAGACAGGGTTCAGTACAGACTTACTCAATTTCACTTACCTGATCAGATAATGTCTGGAGACTTATTATGGCGGAAACTGTGGCCATGTGCCCACTAGCTGTGGTTATCTGCCCAAGTATCTGAGAGACGTTCTGCAAGAGAAGAAAGGAAGAGGAAGAAGAAAAGATGAGGGGGCGATGAACAATAAAATGGTTCTTTGTTTGGGCTGCTTTTCTTTTCCCACAAAAATTTGCAGAAGACCTTTTCTCCACATAAACAATCATCCTGCCCAACACTTGTTGAAAATACATGCTTTTACAAGTTTCAATTTTTACCTTGTGTAATAAGGCATGTGTACAGCCTGGCCTATTCCAGGAGTTTCATGCAGACCTTGTATTTGTGGGGAAACACCGATCAAGCTACTGTCAGTGGCTTTAAAGAGAGATGATCAAGGCCTGGTACTGTAAAAGGTTCTAAAACCAAAAAGCCCTAAACCAATCACCCTTTGAATCCTGAAAAGAAAATCCAAATTCCCAGATTTATTCTAATCCAAGTCTGTATTGCTACTGGATTAAAACTGAGAATTGGAAAGGGTCTGGTTTTCCAAGGGGACCCAACAGAACATCTCAGAGAACAGTTGCACCAGTATACTTTAATCAGACAATTATAGTCTGGCTAACGTTTCAGAACACTTTTGTTTAATTCCAGAGTTTACATGTTTCAAGTTTTGTTCTGCTTTTATTTTCAGATTCCAGGGAAGTAAATATTCCAAATTTAAAAAATACATGTCTATGAGCAAGTGAGACATGTTTTTAGTCATCTTGGATCAAGACTTGGCAAAACTTCTGATTTCACCTTAACTTAAAATGGGATCCATTAAGTTCACTTGAAAGGGTCAGGAATTTCAGCAAACCATTTTACAAGCATGGTTTCATTTTTAATTTTCTAAATTAAATTTGAAACCATCATTTGTCTAAAGCTTGATCTTCATTACAAAATCCTTTCTTTCTGTGTAAGGTTTATTTATGCATTATCAACTCTTTGTAAAGCTCCTTAATAACGAGTGCATGCGTAGAAAGTACTGTCTTGACTGAATTATCTCTCTTCTTGGTCAGGGGCTAGAGTTGTACTTAAGCTAATGAAATATACGTTTAGCGTGCCAAAATATTACAAATCAAAAAGCAAATTATTATTTTTCATGAAGTCATTCTGAAGTCAGTTTTCTAAAACCATTTTCCCTTAATAGCTTGGTGTTATTTCCAGTCTACGCAAACATATCACTGTTATGGTGCCAGACGCTGAAACCATGCACTGCATTTGTCATGTAAAAACACCAACCACTGCCAAAGAATCAAAAGTAATATGCAAGGAAAAGTATTACTGGCCAATTTCACAATCCCACCAAAGGTAACAGGGAACAAAGCAGCAGGGAATGAAGTACAGGTACAAAATTGCCATTAAATTGCTCAATTTTATTTGCCTTCAAGATCTGCAAGTTACCCCTCCAAGACATTAGGAGACTTGCCTGTTGTCACGGCAGAGCATTCAGTGCTAATTCCGTGCACCGGAGCACCCAGCGCAGTTGCAGTGATACCTGTCATCTCTTTCCAGATCGAGTATGAACACAGAGCACCTGAGTGTCGCCTGGGTTTAAAAGAAGGTCGCCCATTCTCAGGGGTCACTGCCTGCCTGGATTTTTGCGCTCACGCTCACAGAGACTTGCACAATATGCAGAATGGGAGTACATTGGTAAGTCCATGATGCCTATAGCCTCCTTACTCCGGCACTAATTTCACCTATATAATTCATTCATTATCTCCCATCTGTTTAAATCTATACTTGCATAACGCAGGTTGCTAAAAAAGGAAACATTAAGCAGTAATTGAGCTAACTTACTATCCCCGACATAATTTTTCATTCAAATGAATGAGACTTACAATGTGTTAAAGAAAGGTTTAATATAGAAGTGGTATAAGCGAAACTGTGGAGACAATGGAAAAAAGGTTCCAGCAGGGCTGAAACGCCTGTTTCAGCGTTCCTGGCACAAAATGGTTTATATTTGTCCTCTTGAAATGCTTTTTTCTTAGCAACTTTGGATTATATCTTCTAATAAAATAAAAATGGAAACAAATAACTTCTTTCCAGGAGAGTTTTGGCCTTGCCATCCTTTGTATTGTACCCGTGCCCTTTACTCTTCAGTTCTGATCTCTGGCATGTACAGCAAAGGTTCTGTAGAAGATACCAGAAAAACAAGCTGGTTTTCAATGCGTATTGGATTATTTCTGTCCCCTGCCTACTCTCTCTGTGACATACAGTTGGGGTAAATGTGAGAAAGAACAATCTTCAGTTCTGAATAATCATCATGGTCGTAATTTGAAGCAACTACCTAGATTCACAGCGCAGCTCTTATTACGACGAAAGAGAATATCTACTTTTTTAATACAAACTAATTTTTTCCTGTTTCCCACGTCTGACTTAATTGACAAGTCAGCCACCACCCATGCAATGTATCTTTCTAGCTGAGCTTTCTTCCTAAAACTGGCTGATGCAGTGGTTTTGCTACAAAATATGTCTGTATCAGCATCTTTTTTTCCACTGAGATCCTCCCAGTAGGTTTTAGCTGGAGCTAACACAATGAGCATGCTGCATGACACAACAGTAACTTCCTTAAATATTATTATTAACATTACAGTGACTTGCTCCTTTGAGAAGTCCTGGAAGTTGCCATTGTAAGGGGGTGTGAAATACAATGGCAGTATGTTATATTGCACACTGTTTCTAATAGGTAGCTAGCTAACGTATCATAGTGAAAAAAATCTTCAGGTGAGTACAAAGTCCCAGGTTCCACTGTTTTAGCTCCCTGGCCACGGTACAACGGATCACCGAGTTTATTTCACATTAGGGCAATCCCTAACTATACTGTTCATTTCAGCACAAGTACAAGAAATAGAGATATGTATACACACACACACACCCCTTCTGTTTCTATTAACACTATCCAACAGCAATGGAAGAAATGAAATTGCAGGCTTGTTGTGATATGCATAAATCACACAGAAACTTACAGTTTACAAATAGCTTGCCAGATGCCAACACCAACAGTGGCAGGGCAAGGTATCGGCAGGGCAACGCACAGGCTTAGTATTTCAGATGGCTTCGTCTCAGGCTGGTTTGAGAGAGTTACTCTAACGCATCTTTCTGGCAGGTTTGCACACTAACTAGAGAAGACAATCGTGAAATTGGCCAAACACCAGAAGACGAGCAGCTCCACGTGCTCCCATTATACAAAGTCTCTGATGTGGATGAGTTTGGAAGCACTGAAGGCCAGGAGGAGAAGAAGAGGAATGGCAGTATCCAGGTCCTTACCTCCTTTCGCCGAAAAGTAAGGATGTTAGCAGAGCCCGTTAAGACGTGTCGGCAAAGGAAGCTAGAAGCAAAGAAAGCAGCTGCAGAAAAGCTTTCCTCCTTGGAGAATGGGTCTAGCAAAGCTGAAAGAGAGAAATCTGCTGCAGCACGCAACAAGCAAGGCAACTCTGAGGCGGCAGGTCATGCAAAGCAGCTAGCAGGTAAACACACGAGTCTGATCGGGATCTTTATCAACAGTGGTAAGCTTCCTAAGAATCGGGGCCATTTATAATGAGTCTCAAGAAAACCATTACTCTCAGCCCCAGAACATTTTAAAGTCAAAGGGAAGGAGAATTCTTGAAAGTAAATATCAATATTGTATATTTGTAAATACTAGAGTGCCAAATTGTGGTCAACTCTGGAGAAGGAAAAAAAAGTTGTCTGAGAAATCCTTTATTGTTGGATAGTTAACACCTGTAGAAATCCGATGCTTTTGCAAGCTCTGCTTGTCATCCAGCGCATTGTAGAGTACCGTTAAAGGGCTGGTAGTGCTGGAAGCCATGAGAGAGGTGTGTGATGCTGCTGCCAAAGAAAGAATGATCTACACATCACTCGCTGTCTGCCACCGTTACAGAGAACCTCCTAATCTGAGGGGATTCAAGCCTAACCTCTTTACCACTATTTCTACTTTCTGCTTCAAGACCAAAAGCAGAGCAGGTTTTTCCATAGTGGAGTAAGAGTTTAAAAATCTGCTTAACAATCAATCCCTGGCAGTTTTCATCAGTAGATTTGAGAGCCCTGAGCAAAGGAGTTCACCATGACTATTTTATCCTTACCGCAACTTCCTCAGAGAGGAAAAAAGCGATACATTCAAGGTCACTGAAATACCTATGAATAGAAGTCAGCTGTCCCATGACACAGGCTAGGGCTGTAACCATTAAACAATGCCATTTCGCTTTAACAAATGATGGGTTTGCTCTTATGTCTTCAGTTAATCTCACTCGTTACTGAACTGTTCTATCAGTGAATGTCACCGTTGGTTTTTTACATAAAGCTAGTGACATTTTTTTTGAGACAGTTCTATTAATACAGATGAGAAGAATTATTTATTCTTGGGGAAAAGGTCACCTTGTGCATGGCTGTTTGGGAGCACTTTGATGCTCCCATTTCATGGGCTACTTAAATGATGATTCAACTCTTTGGATTTTGTGTGTGTGACTCTGAACAGATTGCTCTGTCCTCTTTTTCCCCATTGCCACTAGCATCTGATCTCACTGGATACATGCCAAAATGGATGAGTAGCCTTAGTATTTATTCAGCTTATTAAAGGATGACATTTGAGATACGAGAAAGGGAACCTCTGTTAATTTATCATATGATATACTTTTCTTAGAAATTTCATAGATATGCATCATGGAAAGCCTATAAAGTATGTAGTTTGTTGGGTTTTTTCTTTTTAAAAAAAAAGCTTGTTTGTTGTATGTTTTTTTTTTTTCTTTTCACATCTACAGATCTTTTACGTCTTTCAGGACCAGCCACACAACAGCAGCAGCAGCATCCACAGCGCACTCTCCCTAACAACCCTCAGTCAAATCCTATTAACTCTTACTCGGGTTCAGGTTCTGCAAATCTGTATGTAAGGTTGCCTAATCCAGCCAACACTTATCCAAGCTCTTCATACACTTCAGATCCCTATGGAGGGTCCAGTCCCATGAACCTCTATACAACCTCATCACAGCCTGCGGGGTCTTATTTGAATTCTTCCAGTCCCATGAACCCTTATTCAGGATCATTAAGTCAAAATAACCAATATCCACCCTACCAATGCAATGGAAACATACCTATGGACAACTGCTCCTCTTACTTGGGCTCTTACCCTTCCCAGCATCAGCACGTGGACTTATATAGTTGCCAGAACCAAGACCATATGTCTAAACTCAGTCTACCACCCATTCAAACATTATACCAGCATAGGTTTGGGAATAACCACAGTTTTGGTCCCAAGTACTTGAATTATGGAAACCAAAATATGCAGGTAGACTCCTTCAGTAATTGCACCATTAGACCAAATGTACACCACGTAGGGTCTTTTTCCTCTTACTCCACCCATGAGGCTGACAGCCATTTTATGGAGGTTGCCTCAAGGTTAAAATCTAATCTGAGTAATCCGAGCATGGATTATGCCTCCATGAGTAAAACCAGTGAACACCATCATATGCAGCCCCCTCCACATTTAGCACACGACTACCATTCTGTTCCAAGTATGTTCAGTGGTCCTCCTAATTCACTGCATCTCCAAAATAAAGATAGTGAAATGATTTCACACGCAGTTAATGGTTTGTCTAACATGCTTTCAGGTCAAAACCATGACAGGACTACTCCCCAGGGTGGTTTAGATAAAACAGATGTGCTGAATCCAGAAAAAGCAGAGGATCCTGATGAAGTCTGGTCAGATAGTGAGCAGAGCTTTCTGGATCCAGAAATTGGAGGAGTGGCAGTTGCTCCATCTCATGGGTCAATTCTCATAGAGTGTGCAAAACGTGAGCTCCACGCAACGACCCCCTTAAAAAATCCCAACAGGAACCACCCCACCAGAATATCCCTTGTCTTTTACCAGCACAAGAGTATGAATGAGCCAAAACACGGTCTGGCTCTGTGGGAGGCAAAGATGGCTGAGAAGGCAAGAGAGAAGGAAGAAGAATGTGAAAAGTACGGTCCAGATTACGTGCCTCAGAAATCTTACGGCAAAAAAGCAAAGCGGGAGCCTGCTGAGCCACATGAACCCTCAGAGCCAACGTACGTCCGCTTCATCAAGTCTCTTGCACAAAGGACACTGTCGGTCACCACAGACTCCACAGTAACTACATCTCCATATGCCTTTACACGGGTTACAGGGCCTTACAACAGATATATCTAACTTCACACCTTTGTTGGTTACCTCATTTGAAAAAACACCTTGTCAGTAGGGTAGTTCTTTAAGTTTTGGGGACGGCAAGGGTGGAGAAGAAAACAGTGTTTTTACAAAACTCGTCAGTGGAAAAAGCCTCAGCACACCAGCAAAAAGAGGTAATCTCGCTAGCGCACTTATTTTCCACTGATTTTTAAGTGGTCACAGATGGCACGTAGGAAACAAGACCAAAGCATCCTATGCAAAAACAAAAACAAAACAAAAAAGTGTTTCACAATTTACATTTGAAAACACTGGCTCCATTACTGAAAGAGATAATCTGCAAATGGATTTTTTTTTTCTTACAGTTTTGCACATCTGTGGCCACTTTTAATGTCATCAAGTTTGCATAGTCATGGAACAGGAGCAAAAAAAAGAAAAAACCCTAAAAAAATAATACTGTAGTATTACAACTGCAGGAATCTTAAAATAACATCTGGTGCTGAATCTCTGATGTACTGAAATACTGGAATTATGGCTTTTTAACATGCAGTTTTTACTGTAATCTTATTAGTCTCTTCATTTTATTTAACAAAGTAAATAAGTATAAAACATAATGAATAGACAGCAAAACACTGAATTTGTTTGGATATTCTAAAACCATGGTGCTATCTAAGAGAAAGGTGTCTTTATTTTAACAGTCAAACAGTTAATGCCTTTATAACAAAATGTCAATGACGTAGTCAAACGTTCTTCAACAACAGGGAGGACCTTTTCATTCATGTATGTATTAAATTTACCTGGTGTTAAAATAAGCTTACTTTTTAACATATGGGAATTACAAAGACCTCTGGATTTTGTTCATCCAGTCAAGTCCTAGAAAAGGACAATAAAATATAGAGAGAGATATTTTTTTTTAAATAGTGTTTCAAAAGCACTTTGTCTACCTAAGCTTGGCAACTTGAACAATGCTAAGGTACTAAGACATTAAAAAAAAAAAAAGAGTTTACTTTGATTTTAAAATGCAAAGATAATTTTTTTAAACTATAAAAGCTTTTAAATACTTTTGTTTTAGCCGTGCATCTGCTAGTGGGCTACATATCCATTTTTAATACAGTCAGTTATGGTAAAAATGGGGCTTACTGGATATAAGGGAATACTTTAGTACACAAAACACATTTTTTTCTGGTGCTCATCTCACACAGCTATACTGTAAACTGTTTTCTACAATTATTATGACAAGTTCATTGCTCAAATATGTACAGTTTTAAGGAAAGAATTTTATATTAACCACAGGTAATAATTAGCAGCATGCAACAGACTACAACTAGTTAGCTTGGGCTTCTGCTGTTTTTAAAGATCTGTACGCTCTTCAAATATTGAATGGCAGATTGCTTTTGTGTTGATAATTATGTACATTGTGGTGTAAGTCATTTCTCGGTGCAAGTGTCCTCTTTTCCAGGAAGATTGAGCAGACCGATGCCTACACAAGATGAATGAAACAGGGTTAGTTCTGTGTGATTCCGTTGATTAAATAGAAAAAAAAATAGGCAGCTGGCTTGCTGTGGTGGTTTTAAATCATTAATTTCTATTAAAAAAAAGCAGGAGAGTTGTATAGTAAATTAAATTGTAAACAAAACTTTTTTTAACGCAATGCTTTAGTATTTTAGTACTGTAAAAATATTAAATCTATATATATTTGGGTTTTGAGCTGAATTCACATCATGGTGCTACTCAGCCTGCTACAAATATATCATAATGTGAGCTAAAAATACATTAAAAGGTTTGAGTGATGTTCCTACTTGTCATATACCTCAACACTAGTTTGGCAATAGGATATTGAACTGAGTGTGAAAGTTTATATATTGTATACCATCTTTTTCCCCAATAGCCTTTGAAAAAAACAAAACAAAAAAAAAACAAAACAAAAAAACTCTCAATACTTGACATTTTAGCAAGTATAACTTGAACTTCAACTTTTTTTTTTTTTTGGTTCTAAAAATTCAGGGATATTTCAGCTCATGTTCTCCTATGCCAACGTGTCACCTGTGTGTATGTAAAGCTGTTGTAGGTTAAATATATTATTCTTGGGTTTTTTGTTTTGTTTTGGGTTTTTTTTTTCAGGGATTTAATGCTTTTCTTTTGAATCCCTTCTCTAATTTTTCTTGTACATGTATTGATGTAACTAAAAACTAATTTTGTAAATTCGTTAGCTCTTTTTATTGTAATGAAAGTGTTTAAGAGATTTAGAATGTTTTGCCTGTTTCAGATGAATAAACAAAAAGAAAGTAGAATGCACTGAGCTGATTAAAGGGAAAAATGTAAGGCAGGGGTTTGGCAAGTGACTGTTTGCTAGAGTTGTTCAAGTCACTCTCTAAACAAGGCTTCTTGGATACTGTAATGAATAAAGTAAAACATAGAAAGGTACAGTCTGTACAAGGGCTTCCCTAAACACGCAAACCTCCATGTCCCAGATATATCTTGTGCAATATACTGTAAGATTAAGTTTGGTTGAAAGAAATTTTATCTAACAGAATCACAACCCAACTCGAGTAAATCAAAGGAGGCCTTTGGGTTTAATGGTCAAATATTTATTGTGGCAATTTTGCTTTTTAATTCTCAGTCTGTGACTTTACCCACTGCATTGAAACAAAAGTTTCGCCTTTAAAAAAAAAAAGATTAATGATGGTTATATGTCAGATTAATTAAATCATTATAAATCTTCATCTTTTGGTGATTTTTTTTTTTTAAGTCCTATATTATTCATGTAATCCATAGTAGATGTTTGGTTGATATGCCATGCACTGTCATTTGCCAAACTGCTGGCAGCAGGAGCAGGAAGCTTATAGTTGGTGAATCAGTTTTGTATTGTAAATACCTGAGCTGTAATTTTTGGTGTACAGAACCCTGCCTCAGTTGGAACGAATGACAAAGCAGACATAAGATTGCTTGTATAGGATTATCAGGTTGACTATAGCCATACTTGAAGATGCTTCTGAGTGGTGTCAACTTTACTTGAATGAATTTTTCATCTTGATTGACGCACAGTGGTATAAAGTTCACTTCTAAAGCTAGTGGTTAACTTGTGTAGGAAACTTTAGCAGTTTGACACTAAGGTAAATGAACTTCTGTGTGCATTTTCTATGCTTATGTTCTACTTTTTTTTTTTACTTTAGTTTCATTCATTTTCATGAAATGTTTGGTATGTCTATAAAAAGAATCTGAGGATGGTTATAAATACTGTAAGTATTGTAATGTAATGCAGGTTATTTGAAAGCTGTTTATTATTATATCATTCCTGATAATGCTGAGATGTGGGTGTTTTTAATAAAATTTATATTTATTTAATGCACTCTACGTCTGTCTTGCAGAAACTTGTCTTTCCCTGTCATTTTTTACCAGCTAGAAAACCTAGCGCAGTGAAACATGGCCCCTAGTACCAGCCAGGGGTCGAGAGCCCCAGGGGAACCGGGCAACAGTTATAGGGCCGGGGAAACTGCTAGCCCGGGGAACCGACATCTAAAACTGCATTATAAGAAATGGAGGAAGCTGCATTCTTCAGCAGCTTAGAAACTGAATGGATCGACTGAAAAAACCAGGACAAACCAAACTTTTCAATGAAGCAGGCCCACACAGCTTTAGCCCACTGCCATCTTCCCCGACTCAAGCATCCCACTCAAACAAAACACATCACCAGGGACTTCAAAACAGGAGATCTAGACATCACATTCATTCCTAGTTCTGCTCCAACTCTTGCTTCTAATGGGCTGGGACACTAGTTACCGAGCACCAGCTACTGCTTAATGAAGTCTGTGTTTACAGTGGAGGAGGGAGGCAGTTTTATGGGCAGGAAGAGGGTGTAGAGCATCACTGCCGGTTTCCTACCAGTGTTTGTGGACACAGATGAATATGGCATATCCACTGTTGGATTTTCCTTGCTGCTCAAATAACAGCCACAAACGCACGCCTGGCAGAGGCAGGACAGGAGGAGACTCTCGGGGTTCACTGGTTTGTTTGGAGTGTTTCTCTCTACCTGTTCTATGCATTTTTCAGTTGATTTCAAATTACTCCCAAATGGTGGGATGCTCCGACAGATAGTAGTATTGCACCAGGGGAGGTTTCAATTGGATATTAGGAAAAATTTCTTCACCAAAAGGGTTATCAAGCACTGGAAGAGGCTGCCTGGGGAAGTGGTTGAGTCCCCATCGCGGAGGTATTTAAAAGACAGGTAGATGCGGTGCTTAGGAACATGGTTTAGTGGTGGGATGGCAGTGCTAGGTTTACAGTTGGACTCAATCTTAAAGAGCCTTTTCTGACCTTATTAAGAAAAAAATTATAAAAGCCTAAAACCTCCTGTATAATCTAAATCACACGTAATCTGGAGAAAAACAGAAGCAATAAGAAAGTGTGTCTGAATCAATGCCAGGACACACATTCCTGCAGGCACCAGACAAAACTTTGTGTTCATGGTCCTGTCTTTTAAATTGAAGGAACATCAGGACCAAATCCTGAAATATCTCTTCTGTGGGAAGAGAGAGAAATTGCTCTCTCCACAGCTGCAAAATGTTTCTGTGACAATTGGTACCTGAAAGCTTTCCAAGCTTTCTTTTTTAAGACCCTGAGTTTGTTGTCAGCCCCAGTTACCCCATCCACCAGTGGCACGCACCTTGGGAAAGCCCCCCCCCAACTCTGGACATTCTTTATAGCCGAGTGCCTTGGGGAAGCAGTGGTGTAAAACTAAAAAAACCTCTTGTCATGTTCACCCCTGGCTCTCAGCATATTCCCAGATGGGAATGTCTTGAGGCAGGCTAGCACGCTGCTGCAGCAGCCACGTGTTGCTCTTTTCTGTGCGCAGGTGCACTGTAATGCATTAGACAGCTGGAACCGACAGATGCACTTGCTTTAACAAAGGTCCCTCACCCCTTCAGCCTTCCCCAGAGAAAAAGCCTGCC
>NW_009258309.1:140912-149527 GCF_000687185.1 Egretta garzetta
CCAACCCGTCCCTCGTGACCCCGCTCCCCCCCGCCCCCCAGTGCAGTGCGGGCCCTCCCTGAGACACAGGCAGTTTGCTCATCTACCTCCGGTGGCTGTGACCAAGGCACCACGTACCGTCCCCACCCAAACCGCAGGCTGCTAGCCCTGACAAATGAGTGACAACTGGGGGTGCCCAGCAGAGCATCCAGCTCTCAGAGTTAGCTTCTGCCTCACCTTTCCTGTTCTCTTACCCAGCTGTTCTGTCATTTTCTGCCTTTTGACATCTCAAAGAGAAGACGCTACAGCTTTTTTTTTTTTTTTTACAGGAATGACTGAAAAGCCTGTGATGACAAGCCAAGCCAGAGCAAACAAACCCCAGACAAAATTTAAGAGCAACAGGTGACTGCGCTCGAAGATACAGAAAAGTTTCCAGCATGTATGGAAGAGCAGGGAAAAGAAAAAAAACACCACCAAAATAGGAAAAAAAACCCACTTAAACAAAAGGATTTCTGCTGGAGAAGTAAAGCACCTTACAGAAGAAAGCAGGGATTAAGAAGTGGTGGGTAACGGTGGATTCTCTGTATGCACATTTTTCACCACTACTTTCAAATACAAATTAGGATTTTAAAAAGCCTCAAATCTTTTCACTCAATTAAAACTCAAAGCAGGGGAACAAGACCTTGGAAGTGAATGTCAGCCCTGTGGTTTGCACCTAGCTGCAAAACAGAGCTTATAGAAATGCACATTCCCTTGCCTGTAAAAAAAGAGCCCGGTGCCGTGCCTGCCAGCAGAGCCACACAGCAGGGCTCTACAAATGTGTGACACGCACCACGCTGAACCCACTGAAGCTCACCGATAGTCCAGCAGCACTGAGATTAGAATTGGTAGATATCATCATCTCAGCAGTAAATTAATACCTGCTACTTAACTGACACAGCAACATTCTTTTTTTTTCCTGACGAACATGCATCTGTCGATTTTGTTACACTCAACTATGTTTATCTAATGCGGACACAACTCATGATTTTGAGGCACTCAGAAAATAACCATTTTGTCTCAGGGGACTGAAAATTTTACCACCCCGTGAGCTATGATGACAGCTCTCCCTCCATCACTCTGTGTGAGACATTTTGTTTTTCAACTAAGTTTATGTATTAAGTGGGTCCCTTTACTTGGACCTGTAAATGATTCCCTACATTAGTTTAATTAGAGCAAATACTGTACTAGGAGAGATTCTAGCAGAACTTACAAATAAGTCAGTCAGCTCCATGTTTTACTTGCGTCACCTCTAACCAGCAAAGGGAATAACTGATGTGCATGAAGTTAGTACAGAACATGTTGCTGATTTAAAGAAAAAAAAAATCCTTCTGTTAAGAGGGAAGAAAAACCTTGCACTGCGTTAAGAAAGTGAGAAAGAAGGAGGAAAAACATCTGTTAAAGATCTACCGCTATCCTTTCTACTCTCTCCGATCAACAAAGAAAACTGGGGCTTGAAGCTATGTACTCGACTTGCAGGCTGCAACGCGAGGCACTCGAGCCCCAGCAAACACCACCCTCACCGTAGCCGCCCCTCAGCAGAGCAGGGTGCTGGTGGCCCCTGTCCATGCAGGGGAACACAAGGGAGGGATCCCCAGATAGCCAGGCCACAGGGAAGGGAATTACATACTTCCTACACCATGGTATAAAAACACTCCCAAAGGCCTTTCAGTTTAGAAATCTCAAATTCTTGACTCCAAAGGGTCGCCTGCCTTCCAGGTTTGGAGCCTGAATGTGTTTCTTTCAGATGTAGGAACAAGGCACCACTTTCTCCCCCAGACCATTTTGCTGTTAGTTTAGTATGAATACTCGCAACCTTGATACCTAGGTCCTCCTTACCTGAACAGATTCAGAGCACCATCTTATGGGATGTAAAAGGCTTAAAATACTCCAGGGTACACATGGGCACACCACATAACCCCCCTCCTTCCTATGTCACATAAAAAAGAATTCAAATCATGACATGAAGCAGTAGGGGGGAGAAAGGAAAGCCTGCTGTTCCACTTCCCTTTAAGATGGGGTTTAATCCTCAGTGTAAAACCAGGGCCACTCTCTTGGTTCATAATCCCAGCAGAAAACAGAGCATTCGCCGCTGGAGGAGGGCACGAGAGGGTTGGCAGGGGTTTTTTTATCCTTTTACAATCCAGCCAAGCTAATCAAGGTTAACCTGTTTCTCCCACTCAAGATTAGCTTCAACTAGCACATTAAATACTTTGCCTTCACAGTATTTTACACATGGAAAACTATCCCAGGGTAAGGACATTTCCTTCTAATGTCATGGCAACACAGCTGTACACTCCTAAATCACAGCAGAAAAGCCAGCCCGGTGCCTGGCAGGAGCAGCTTGGGATGGTGGTTCAGCTTCCTTTCAGCTTGCACTGCATTAGCAACTGGAACCTCATTGGATTTTCAGGCGTAATCATCTTCCTCTTATTTTTCTGCTCCTGTTGTGATTATTTGTAAAAATGACAGCACCATTATCTTCTTGTATGTAAGCCTTCATACAGACCACTTTGGTAAAGAGATTTAACTGGAGGGGATGGCTTAAAGTGCAGTCTGCTCTGAAAAGGGAGGGGGAAAGTGGCATCCTGGGGCTCCCAGTCCGCATTTGAATTATTGTTGTAGCTAACGTGCCTGTCTTGGAAGGGGGGGCACATTTCCCCCCCCATCTAACCCTCCCCAAACAGATGCAACAGATCTCCTCTGACTAGCCCTTCTCCCCACCTGTGTAGTCCTGGCTCTGTTGACATTTGTACAGGCATAAAGCTGGTCAGATGGCAGGAATCCAGTTCTAATTAATGGGAGCAAATGGTTTGCTATAAACAGAGGAAGGGTTGGCATGGGGGAGGTGACAGATGTCAAGCAAGGGGAAAACATCTATTAGCTGTTCCCTCCTCCACCACCACCCCCAGCACATTTGTTTTGCATGACAGCCCCTCAGTTCAGGCTCTGGTTTAAAACATCCAAACTCCATATATTGGATCTGTATTTGAACCTTTGCAGAATCCACAGAGCCCTCCTAGGGCAGAAGGACAGGATACTGGAAGGGACCACATAAGGCAGAATTTTAAAACCTCAGACTTGCCTGCTCTTCAAGAATTTATACAGTCTTATAATCAGTAACCCTGGCAAATCTCCCCTCTGTTTGTGTCTCTGCTGTTAACACTCTCCATACCAGAAGCAAGCACGCATTTTGTCAGAGGGCTGCTGTCTGCAGGCATCTATTCTCCCACCTCTTAAGATGAAAATGACTGCTCATTTGCACCAAAACACTCCGATGTCTCTGGCACAGGGTGCAAACAAGAGCAGCCCATTTCCACCTTGACCCGGGCTCCTGCGGCACCCTGAGGTGAGCTCCAGAAGCTCCTCAGCTGAGCTGCTCCGGGGAAGAGGGTGACCAAGGCTGTGGCAAAACACACACGCCTCGCAGAAGACACCCTGGGCTCCTCCTGTCCGAAACCCCAGGCAGCAAATACCAGCTGATCTAATGGTAGCGCAGAGGAAACTCATCTGTATCAAGGCAATGATGCTGTGAGGAGATGCCAGGCAATACCAGCCAAACTGAAGCCATACAGGGAGGAAAAGGGGGCCCAACAGTTCCCACAGCACTCAAATTGCCAGGTGCAAATCCCAGGCACCTAAGGAGACAAGGCAAAGGTGAGCCTCTCCCACAGGACTACCAAGAGGGCAAGAGGAACATTTTAGATCTGCTATCGCGGTAATTTTCCCAGCAGCAACACACTGGCATTTTACAGCAGGATTTGCGACTCAGGATTCCCAGCCCTGGCGCAGGCAGAGGCAGGGTTTCCAGGTTAAATCAAATTCAAAACCAGATGTGCTTTTGTCAAGGAAACCAGGTCAAGTGTAGCCACGAGGTTTCAGAGCTCCTGCAGCTGTGCCTGTTACGTGAAGAAAGCAGTGCTGCCTCCTCCTCCACCACGGTCACTGTTGCTGCACAGCAGCAGCTGCTTCCTTGGGAAAGGCAGGCGAGCAGCTTGCTTACACACACTTAGACCCAAAAAACCCCCCACATTTTACATGTGAAAGAAAGAAGAAAACTTCACAAAGTCTGAAGAGGACCCGACAAGTTTCTGTGAATCCAACAAGTACTCCCATGTGCTCTCTCCATGCATTTGTAGCAAGGCCCTGTAAAACTACTCAGATACACAGCTGAGCGTACATATAGTCAGGTATAGCTGACATTTGACTGTCTGGGAACCCTAGCAGCTGCTTTCTTCCTCTTCCTAAGAAAGTAGTTTGCTGCTGGTTGATAGACACCAGTTACACACACTGTTAGATTTCTCCGTAGGTAGATCTCCACAGCGTAATTTATGGACTATCGCTCTCAGAAAGCCACTGCCCTCTTTCGGGCGGGGGTGTGTGTGTGTATGTGTTATAGTTGTGCTGATAAAAACAAAGAGATTTGCTGCATATTTGATGCCTGCCTGCCTGCCTCCAGAGCCCAGACTAAGCCGTGAGCAGAGGCTGTTTGATCCGGGGAGGGCCCTGCCGCTAACAAGTATTCCCAAACAGCTCCTGGTAAAGAGCAAACAAAGTTCTCACTTGTTCGGTCAACTCTGATCAATCAATTACAGTTAAGAAGAGACCACACGTTACACACGACCTCTTGCCACAGAGGCTGGAAAGAGATCTCTTGCCTACCACACACACAAACATTTTCCAAAAATGCAGCTGGGTTCCTGTTAGGAAGCATGGTCACTATTTTTAAGTGACTGCCAGAAGAGATTCAAGCCTTCAGTGCAGGGGAGAGCGTTAGTCTAAGACACCCCCCTCCTCAAGGAAGGAGATTGCTCCTGCCGCTCAACCCAAATTATAATAACGTATTTACTGGGCCACAGGGAGAGAACTATGCCGAAGGGGAAGCGTGACTTTGTAGTCTGGGAATGGAGAGCTCTGCTGCCTGTTCTCATTTCTGCTTACAGATGTGATGTTAATATTAAACAGCACATTAAAAGGCAGTGCTCAGAGATAACACTTGACCCCTGCTTTCCTCTTCATAGGCAAGCACCTTCCCCAGCAGGCTCCCTCCCTTCCCCAGCTACACTTTAAAAGCGGCCAAAACAGAGGCATGCTGCTTGTCAGGAGCTCGGTTCCCCTGAGCAATGAGTCCACTTTGATCAGAACTAAGGCAGAGGGACACTTTGGTTTGGGGTCAGGTCTCGCTTCCCTGTGAGCTATGCTATGGGACTCCCATCCTGAGCAGTCCTGGCTGAGTATGAAAGCAAAATCCAGCTGCGCATAGATTGCAGGGAGATTCATCACCTCCAGGAGCAAGCAGTGACCAAACAGGGAATATATGGACTGCAGTCAGGGATTTCAGCATCTAAACTCTGCTTAGAACCTGCTTGAGGTACCCAAGCCCCTTAACTGGGTTTCTCGGTCACAGTTCCCTTGCAAAAGGGTCTGCTCCAAACCACGTGGGAATGTTATAGCAATAAATATATTAACAGTTTAAGTGTTCAGCTACTATGGTAACAGCACCTGAATTACACATCCTTGAACTGGGAGAGCTCAACTGCTTTTTTTTCCTGTTTATGTTAACTTTCTTCTTGCCTGCTTTAAACTTCCACCACTTATGAAATAAGCCCTATTAAAACACTTGGCTTCTCCTCTTCTTTGCCTTAAAAATGCCTCCTTTAGAGAGCTGTGGGAGGAGGCAGAAAGAATGAAGGAGACTGCTTTCTCTAAAATCTTCCAGTTCATCTAGCCCATCTCAAAGCAGGTATAGACAAGAATAGCTGCTCAGCGTGCGTGGAAAATTGTTTTACTAAATGTGGAAGCAAAAGCATTGATTCAATCTCATGGACATGAGAAGTCAAAATTGCACAGAGTTGCCATTAGTGCTCTTGCTGCTGTGAAATCTGAAAGGAGTGGAACAGCCACTCGTTCAGAGGCCAACATAAAGGCAATGAAGGAAGCCAAAATTACTCTTCTGAATTTCCTCTCACTGCTGCTATAATTGGGCACCCCAAGGTATTCTCTTCTCAGCCACAATGGTGAGCAGTCAAACCTGTCACTCCATACATAGTAGGTAGCACAGAATTGACAGCCAGGGCAACTTTTTCATTGATTTTTCATAATATGATCAATAAAATATTTCATTAGGACCCATAAAATCCTATTTGCATCATCAAGAGACAGGAAAGATGCTGTCATGTCTGGAAAAAAAATTTAAAAAAATATACCACCACCACCCCCTCCAGAGATGCAGGTCTGCTGACTGCTTTTTTCCAGTAAAAATCTATACAAAATGATTTCTTTTCTGATTCTAATCATACCACATCAAGTACTGGCTAGCTGCAAGGGAAAAAAAAAAATCCCCCACAAAACCCACTGGTCAGAATCAACTTTCAGCTAGAGAAGCGCCACACAATTCAGCAATGATGCTTCTAGTGGTCTCAGACAGCAAGTTCAATGCTTTCAGCACTACGGGCATGCCGTGTCGCCTTGCTCAGAAATAACTGCACAAAATGCTAAACAAAACAGCCAGTTGTGCAAAACTTTTCCAAGCCATCTTCAGTGAACTGCCCCAGATCTAAAGCCAAGAAGTGCATCTTATCACTGGTTTATAGCTCTGCAGGCAGAAGGGCGATACCCCAACTGATCAGCAGTCATCTCCAAAGAGCTGCTGGGGATTGCAAACAGCCCCGGTACAAAGGGAATTTTCTACTCAGATGCACTCTCTAGTCCATCAGGGGTAAGATAATTTGAGGTGAGGATACTTAAATTCTCTTCCTTTAGTTTAACTCCATATATATAGAAAGCAACCCCCCCACTTCTCCCCCCCCACTTATCACTCTGGTTTAAGGAAAAGAATGAAGCAACGCCTTGAAGTCTATAGAAAGTATGTGGCTAAATATGCTACAAGCTCTTGGAGCCTTCCAAGGTTTTCAGAGTGCACAGCTTGAAACCTTTTAAAGCCACCTGATTATTGGAATATAGACAGGTACTTCAGCTTCTTTTTAACGTCTCACATTAATCATCCAACACTCAGCTAGCTGCTTCGAAAAGTATTTGAGTGCAGGCTAACTGTAGATCAGACTACAGTACCATCTATTTCCATACTTAGTAAAACATGGGGTTTTTTCTTCCTCCAGTTACAGATTTACAAAGGTAGACCTTGTTTATACAGTTTTTGATTGCTCACTAAATAGTCTACAGTACACTGCAAAACCTGGGATATAAGTAGTACACATTCTAGAAGATGGTTTATGAAATGCATAGTTTTCTCAGAGCCTTGCTTACAAGGCTGAGCTCAGACTGAGAGCGCTATTTAAGACAGCGCTGCCCTGACCCTCTCACCCTTTCAAGATGCAAGAAACCCTCACAACAGCTTAGTCCTTCCCAAAGGGCAATTCATAAAGTTTTAAAGCACTAAGATTACTCTGGATATAGAACTTGTGGGAAAGTTCAAGGCAAGACAATGCAGCCATTCTGCACAGTACTACAGAATAACCACGAAGGTGTAAGAAATGACACAAAAGCGAGTGAACTGCGCTCACCCTTGCCTATTTGTCAGTAGCACAACAACTGAGCGATTTTTGCAGAACTCCAGCCAGGCTCACCACAGTTTTTACTCCCAGATGCACACAAGCTGTACCAAACAAGCAGCACCATCTTGTAAACGCTAGCAATCAAAGCAAGACATGGACTGGGGATTTCTGAATGGATCATACGTGACAGAGGAAAGACTGGCTTGAGAGAGAGAAGGAGAAAACTGTCTCGTTCAGTTTCCTCCTTAAAGAAAAAAGCCAGAAATACTGGAAGTCAGCATACTCCTGGCATAATACAGAAGGGGGGAGGAGAGGAAGGACAGTCTGAGCAGAGAGATTGCAACACTTTCTTGCTGTGGATGCGATTTTACAGTTGCCTGTTGCAATGCTGCAGGAAGTCAGGCCGAGACAAAGAGGATCATTTACAGGGCGAAGGTAATCCACTGAGTGTCCGGTTTCTCCTTTATACCATAGGCCTCCATCTGATAGGCTCCACAAGCAGGGACCCGAATGCAAACTGTGACCGGACAACGCTACCTACATTGCGTGCCCCTGGGAACTGAGCAGCAGGAGGTGGGGTGTAAAGTGAATCCACAGGAACAGCAGAGAAATCGATCTGGGCAGCCAGAAAACAGTTCTCAGAGCTGGCACCACATGCGGCGTGGGTCAGTAATGACCACAAAAAGCCTCAATCCTCTTCAGTGCCACATAAGTTTCTGCAGCTTCCAAATTCCCCCAGGGATTTGAAGATTTGCTTCTCTGCATCCATTGTCAGGTGCTGAAGAGATCTGTTTGCCAAATGCATTAGAAACAGATTTGTCCTAACAGAGAAGGTAACTGGGGTCTGTAGTCAGCACCATTACCTAGGCTGTTTCTTCTGTTTGGGACAACCCAGACTTCTATGCACCAGTAACAAGACCTCTTCCTTCTACTAAGAAATCCTGCTGTCCTCATCCCTCAATAGTCTCGGCACTTTCAACCCCACCATACGCTGACCGCAGCTTTCCAGGAGCCATAGCGCCCATCCAGAGCTCTCCACTCCTCTACCAGGCTCACCATCCTGACTGACTCAGCTGTCAAAAA
>NW_009258309.1:149566-164483 GCF_000687185.1 Egretta garzetta
TGACTTGTAATTATCAGTTATGTTATTTCTGCTCACAGCAGATTATTTTAGCGAATTGTTTTGAAGTCTTGCTCTGTATGCTTGTCTACCGCCCTCCATCAGTCCAGAAAAAAAACTGTTTATGCCTCCATGGTATTTTCCTGCCATGGAGCTTTTACTACTATGACCGTCTATACCAATTTCAGAAAACGAACAAAAAACTTTGACCATCAACAGAAGCTCACACAGGAGTCTGGAAGGGAATAGCCTACCAGGTACTGCGGCCACTGAAACGCAGCTCTTTGTGCTTGGGACTCAAAGCCTTTCCAAAAGATCAGAAATCATACCGTGGTGTCTCTTTATTCCCCTCCTCTTTTTTATTTTAAATCCTCTCTACTTCCCTTCTTAGCAGCTCAATAACCTGTTTACCATACTTAAAGAAGCCAACATTCTAAAAAGAATAGTTGTAACTTGTAACAAAATGAATAGAAAAGCTTTTCTCAGAGTGGCAAGGAATGGGATCTAAACCAAGATGCTATGCAGAAGTCAAAATTCATGGATATGCATTTTGGCCCTTTCATCTCTTTCAAGAGAAGCACAAACATATAAACATTAAAGCCCCTCACTTTGGATACTTTCAAAGGAAAGACAGTGAACAACGAATCAATCCAAGCACTTCCAGAACTCTCACACGGGAGTCACACCCAAACCGTGGGGTTTATGTTTGATTGTAAGGCACCTTGAAAGTGAGAAAGGAAAAAAGCAGTTGGGGATGACTAATTCCCTTAGGCTGGAACACGGCATGACGACTGGATCACTAATACAAAGAAATTATGTTCATAAAGTCTAGAAATAAGTAATACACTTTAAGGCACCAAGCAAACAGGAGGTAAGGAAACCCCAGGAATGAAAGCCAGAACTTCCCCGCACATCAGAAGAAAGTCAGTCTCACTCTTTCTCAGTCTGTTTCACGAGAAGAAAATGCATACACCTCTGTTACAAAAGTAGGCATCTGGTAAAATGACCTGGCTCATTCTGGATACAGTCAGCCTGCAAGTTTATTTATTTGGTAAACTGACAGTAAGTTGTCTAAACAAGTTAAGATCATCTAGTTCCTCCTGCTCTGTGCCAGCCTTGCTCAGGCTGGGCTTGTCCCCATTGAAACCTGGACCTACTCAACCCTTGCTAATTAGCACTCCGAAGCCTCCACCCAGCCCAAGCCAGAGCTGTGTCTCAGTTTGAACAACTATGCTTCTAACACAGCTTGCTCCTTATCAGCTGAAGGGAGAGGTCTCACGCTGCAAAGTAAATGCTTGCAATCTCCACAGGAAGAAAGTGTAAGCTATGATTTCTTGCTGTAATGCACAGAAAGCATTAGCAACAGAAATAAACAGAGAGAAAGGTCAGTAACAGCCAGTTAATAAACCAATTCACACTTCTTAGCTGGAACTCAGACTCTTAAAATTAGTAAAAATCTAGCTGAAGCCTGAAACATTTCCAGATGCAGGCAGTTTCTCCTTTGCTTACTATCTCAAATTTCTCTTTGCTAACCTGGGGTTAAACAGTATCATTACTCTTGACAAAGAGGTTTCACCTGTTTTCTTGCGCCCCAAGCCACTAATCTAGTTTAGACATACAAGCTCTTGTGCTCAACCACATATTTACTTCCAAAATGTGCTAACTGGTACACTAACACAACAGTTCTGTCAATGCCGTATTAAAAATTCAGACAATCGTTAGCTACAAGAGCACTTAATCGCAGCCCAAAAACAGTTCAACACAGGAGCGGACTCCTCCATACACCACAAAACTTCCAAAAATCATTTTGTATCCTTTCATCGATAACACACGCAAGCCTTTTACTTTCTCACAGCCTATCACAAGAGCTTTAATTGCAGCCTCACGTTCGTTCCCCTGCCACATTAAGCCATAACACGTAACACACCCCACATCACGGCTCACTTTTGGTTTTGCTTATGGAACACCTCCAGGCAGGAGGCCAGGGACACGGGACTACAGACACCTTACTCTCTCCCAGGTTATTTTATCACATGTGGAACACAGACAGAACATGGCTTGTTACACCACAGCATGCAGCAGCACAACCCAGACTGCTTTTGCCATTTATAGCTGCTTTATTTTTCCATTTAATCAATTGGGGGTGGGGATTAGAAGTTAGATAGTGAAAACAAGCAAACAAAAAAAAGTTCCAACTATCCCCTACCAGTTGCCAGGTACTCTGTTACACAAAGTATTTTCACACATTTCTGTGATTTCTTTCCTGGCAGGGCTGCTGGCTAACAGCAAGGAATTTAGCCCAACTGGACTGGAGCAGCTCCACAGGTAGCATTGCAGGATCTAACTCACCACCGAGCCTTGGGTGGAAGTTGGGACTGCATTAGCACAACCACTGAGCTTACCCAAAGCCCAGGGACTATCAGCACCTCAAGAGGAGATGCAGGGGCACCCAAGTGGCACAGCCCAGGATCTCTGGCACAAGCTCCTGCAGCCTGCCCAGTGCCTTCAAGGGTTTATTTAGAAGCAGCATCACTGGTTCATGATCCACATCCTCCGATAAAAGTAAGCGCCTCTAGTCCCACTCTTAGAGCAGGAGTAATCTTCTTCAGACCATGACTACTTTGGCACTTAGCCGAGATGTGGTAGATTAGGCCTTAAAGCCCCTCTCTTTCTGGAAGGGATCCAAATTTAGAATTCTTAGTTCCCAAGAAAGCATCCTAACACTTAAGCTAACAGTATCCCAGAGCCTGAGCTTTCTCCTCTTCTCCAAAGGCTGCTCGTGCATTTATCATTATATGGAGAAGAGCACGGAACACTAAAGCCTCCCTCCCTCTCTACTTCAGATACAGGCACTCAGACTGCAACTCTCTCAGGTTGCAAGGTCAATTTAAAAGGGTGGATGGAGGCTGCTCCCACTGAACAACAACCCATTCCCACCTCACCGGAGAACTCCATTGCAAGGCATGAGGTGGGGGCTCCAAGCCCTGAGCCCAAGGAAGAAATCGTGCTTGCTGCACCCTCACCATTACCTACGACCATAATCTCCTTTCTCAGCTGCCATTTTATGAAGGGAATTACACTTCATAGTACCACAGTGATAATATCTGAGGCGGCCCTAAAGAACAACAGTCCTGTTAAATCCTGTCAGCCCAGCTGCACTACAAGGAAAAGCAACACACACTCTGAGGTACAAACATAGTGGGAAGGGCAAGAGGTAACAAAAAGACAGCTGTTAGTGCCCTCCAACATACGCTTCAACTCCTTCAAGCGTAAGCCTCAAGATTTCTTGCCAGTTAAAGCAGCTCGGTGCTTTCCAGACCCACCAGCAGTTTAGCCATGTCCTTTTTAAAGCGAGCCTTAACTTCAGCTAGGCCCATTTGAGGTCTCGGGAGCAGAGCACTGCATTCAAAAAAAACACCGAAGCTTTACGAAAACCAAAAGCACTGAACTGAACTCACCTTCCCATTTCCCCCTTAAAGGCTGCTAAGATCTACCTTGAAAAGGATCCTCCTCTCCTTTGCTTTTGTTTTATAACCTCAGCCCAGAGGCAGCCGCCTTCGCAGTTCCTGTCAGAGGGAACCCTACCTACACCTGGGGGAGCAGCCCCCACCCCAGCGCTGAATCAGGCCCAGTCACAGCCACCCCGCACAGCTGCAAACGCTCTCAGCCAGCCCAAATCAAGAGAGAGCAGGTGAGCACGTTACTAAAAAGCTGTGGTATTGTGTTAAAACCAGAGCGGTTTCATTTGGATGCTTTCCTCCTCAACGCCGCCTGTGATTTCTGCCTATCAATTGAAATACTGTGCCCTTAAATGATTCTGTCTCCTTGGCGTGCCAATTTATCTTAAAAAAAAGTGGAAATGACAAAGCCTGCTTTTTTGCGTTCCTCCCAGTTAATTGGATTTAACTGGGTGGGGAGGAAGGGAGCTCTCTCCGCTGGTTTGGTTGCTCTCTGTGTAATGCTGTAATTCAGCTTTTCCCTGACACTACAGAACCCGGCCATCCCTTGCTCAACAGCAAACTCCCATTCCTGCAGTCCAGACGGTTTCTGTGGCTCCACAGCAGACTGTCTGAGATTTCTGTCTAGGGCACAGAAGCATAATTATACTAATTATGAGAGAGAAAATATAATAGATACAGAAGTTCTTTTCCCTAATCAGCTCTAGGTCAAAGCTTTACCTACAGCTAACAAGGAAATAATCTATTAATGAGCCCACATCAGGAACCAGCATAGTCACAGCAGTGCAAACACAGAAAGCCGTAATTTGCGACAAATGGGTTAGAGCTGCATTCAAAAAAATGGCAGAGTCCTGGGTTTATTTAACTAAAGTCCTTATTATCTCGACACTACAATTGCCTCCATGCTTGGCCTTAGCTTAGAAAGAAAGAAGGCATCCGTCCAAAGCAATGAATGCAAAATACTGAAACGTCAGAGTTTAGGGCTACCAAAGTAAATGCTGAAAGTCCAGAACAACCTTTGAAAAAGCCAATGGATTACACCAGCCATTTGGACAGGTGCTTTTTTCTTATTTCTCATGCTAATCATGCTGCTTATTCAAGAGAAAGATGCCATCCATTCTTGAATTATGGTAACATGTAGATCACCAGGACTCCAGGTGTTAGACCACCCCCGGCAGCTTAGAGTATTCTAGAGAAACCAGATTGTTTTTTTCTTGTACAAATATTTCATTAATATTTTGTATACAAGCGGGACACTGAGAAATTGTTAGGTCCTCGGAAATATCAGTGTGGGCTTTGCGTATACTACAGCTGGATTTTTTTTTTTTTTTTGGTAACTGCTGGTAGATGTCCTACTGGCAGCAGAAGTGCAACGAGATGCAAGGAACTGATTTGCAGCTCTGTGTCATCTACGCTTCTAAGAGCGAAGCAATGCAAGCTACCCTCGCTATGCCTCCGCTATCACTATGACTGATAAGCTTTATCAGGGTAGCAGGCTGGAAGGACGCCTGCTTTTTGTTTTGCTTTTTTTTCAGGAAAGAAACCCTCGTGCAGATGCAAATCATGACTGACAGGTGCTCTCACAGCAGCCCTCGTGCAGGTGGGACACGGGGGCTGGCTCTACATCAGCTCCTCTAATTCTGTTTCAACTGTCAAACTTGTGTAGTTATTGAAAAGATGTTAATGTACACTTGCTATGCAGACTGCTGGCAGGAGGCTTTGGGAAGAAAGTAGAATGAAACGCTACTTTTTCTCTGTACAAGCACATATTGCTCTTCAAGAGTATTGTGGCAGTAATGCCCCCTGAGGAACAAACTGTTAATCTATTTGTGGGGCTAGCGTTTTAGCCCAGCGGTGCTGCACAAAAGCAGTTAACTATTTTAATCTCTAGATTTTGCAGGAGAAGCAACAATTGTGATTTCAGCAAGTAGGTTTCCCCGTGCAATGTGCAGGAAGGGGCTTGATGCTTCAGGGTGCAATCCACGCAAAACCGCTCACTGCACGGTAAGCAGGTTCAGCCAGCAGCAGGGAGCACCGAGGAGGCAGAAGCTCCTTATGCCCGCCTCTTCTGGGGACTTGGGCTCTCCAGGCAGGGCAACAGGAGGCCCTTCTCTTCATCTGCAGTTCAGCACATTGAGCTCTGCCCTGCCTTCCCCTTTGCTCTCACGAGGAAGGGCAACATCTTTACTACTCAGCATGGCCAGAGGAAGCAGCAGTTTCCTTGCCCTTCCTTGGCGGTTACAGCATTCAGTCAGGATGTGGGAATCAAACGTGGTCTCCGAGTCTACTTGCTGGGACTCAGATCCATCTGTTCAGCTTCGCAGGGGCCGAAATTGGGGGCCTGAACGCTCTAACCTCTGAGCCGTCGTGTAAAAAGATCACTCTGAAAGCTGCCTGAATTGAGCACTGCAGGGAGAGCAGCCTGTCTACGGCTCAGGCGAGATGGACGTGCCACGCTGCTGAGCCCCAAAGAAAAGGCGGGTGTTCCCGAGAACGGCAACAGCAGGACTGCCCGTGTCTGGGGATTTACGTGTGAAACACCAAGATCAAGTAGTTTCACAAGTTTAGATGATCACGAGCCGGCTGCAACGGGCAGTGTACTGGTTCTTCCTGCAGACCAGTGCCTGCGACACCGGTGCTCCAGATCAGAGGCAGGAGAGGGGACATCTCCTGTCAACAGTATCAGACTCTGGAACAGAGCCTGAGCGCAACGCTTCCCAACAACTGAGAAATAAATAAATCAAAGGACTATCTGCCCCTTCAGGAAATTAAACAAACAATACCCTCGGCCACGCCTGTTGCCCTGTTACATATTAAAATTTCCCAACGAAAAATGAGACTAAAACTCTGAGTATCTGCTATTTTTATTTGCCCGTTTCCTCCCACTTTGTTGATTTAGCTGACATATGTGAGGGCACACACATGGTACAACCCGAGTGTTTTACTTTCCATCCTCCCTGGGATAACCTTCCATGTTTTATGGCTGACCAGCAATCCAGGATCGTAGCCTGAGAACCACTGATATAATGAAGGTTCTTCAGATACCACTATCCTTTTTTAAAAAAAAAGATTTATTTTCCAAAGATAACAGGGAACAGCTATCCAAAGCAAGGCCAGGCAGTATCCCCTGTCTTATATTAAGAAAAATCTGACAACCTCACATCAAAGACAGAGGTCATAGCTGTTTTGTTCATGATCGTAGTCAAGAGTTCAGAGACAAATAAGGAAAGCATTCACTGTAATGAAATTGTTAGATTCAGTTGTGGGAGTGGGAGCTTACACTCTAAACAGGATAAACCAGCTCATACTGGTTGACATAAAACGCCCTAAATAACAATGCCAACACTGTGTGTCAAATCACTGAGCCAACAGAGCACGAGATCAGATTGCTGTTGGATAACCAACACGGCCTCCAAGACAGACCATGCTTATCTTCAAAGAACTGGTATTCACCTACTGATTCTTTAAGGGGTGTCACACTCTTACATCCTAATTTTCTTTATAAAAACTTACGATGTCAAAACAAGGGTAAAGCGAAGGGAAAAGCATGGCATGGAGAAGCTCTAATCTTCTCTGTTGAAATGCACTTTTTTTGGCTACGGCTATCACACTACTCTCAATGCGTACAAGATGGTACAAAGCACTGCTCTCCTTCCAAGTCCCCTCCTCACGACTCCACTTCTCCTCGTATTATCTCCCAGACTTCCATCCCATGCACTGGGCCAGCTGAAATGGCCTTGGCTGGTGTACATATGAGAGTATAGACATCATCCAGAAATTACTCTGCATTGCCACATATAGAATTTAAACATATCTGCAGTGCACTGGGTTTCTGGTCTGGCTGGGTCTGGAAAGTCTGTCTCAGTATGTCCCCGTGCTTTTATTTCTGTAATGCAGCAACAATTCAATCTCAGTTCCAATCTCAAATATGATTCTAGAATTGACACAGCAAAAGTCCATTTTTATTTGTCCCGGCAACTGATCACAGGTGCCTGCTCCTCAGCTTTTGGGGGAGTTTGCTTGTTCCTGAGTTTTTGGGGTTTTTCAGGGGTAGGGTTCGGTTTTTGATTTGAAAGCAGGAGAAAGAGAAGGGAAAGTAACTGTTAACCTTAAAAATCTGTGCACATGAAAGTTGTGTGTTCAAGTAACGCATGTTATTTCCTGCCTTTTTATTTGTGATTGCAATTACTCTTGTGTTGATAATGGAGGAGTCAGAAGACAATCTGCTCGCTTCCAACTATGTTGACCGCACAAAGCAGATTTTAATCTAAACAATGAGCAGATTCAAGCCAGAAATAAACATGTTGGCCTCCATGTAAAGGAAGCCTACAGGATATTCTCAGAACAAGATTTTTCAGGATTGGTTCCCACTGATATTTGTTAAGTGAAGTAAATTGGCAACAGCCCCTTTATTGACACTAACAAAACAAAACACAGCCATTCCAATATTGATTTCCATTTCTTAACATTTATACAGGCCACCATTTTTGGGGGGCTTCTCAGCGTCTGTCTTTTTTAAGTGATTACACAGCATAGAGGTAGTTAAACAGAGGATCCAAAACGCATCTGCCCACCCTTGTCATTGTTGCATTTCCCCTGACCTATTTACTAAAGAACAAATTACACAGGAGATTGATGGGGTCTGAAAAAAGCTGTTAGTGAGAATTTGAGTTGCATCATTAAAGTATCACCACTGAAAAGTAAATGTTATTTATTATCACAAAACAGCAACAAAATTGAAGTGGTATTATTAGGTGGTCACTTGCATTGCAACGGGGAGAGAGGTCAAAAGCATTCAGCATTTTTAAAAAAGGGAAAATACCTTCGAAGTAGGTCACTTTCAAACACCTAATCCATTGCTAACAGTGATTCACTGTAACTCCCGTAATTCATGAATCCCAAGGATGCACTTAAACATCTGCAATATCACTATTTCATTTTTTTATACCTTTAGCTTAAAATTTGGATGAGCCATTGTGCAGGTAACAAGTCAAGAAGTGGAGAATTACTATTGCAGGAGAAGCAATGAACCCAGCTGTTCACCAGGATCAAGAAAGGACTATTTCCTGTGACAGGTCATAGCGGAGGATTTTCTTGCTGTTGTTTAATACCTGCAACAGCTGAAAAAACAGCTGCTTAGTTTGAACATTTCAAAATTCCCTAATGAAAAAAATAACTTTTTTTTTCAGGTTTTTTTGTGTTTTGGGGGGTGGGGGGTTTTTTCCAAGGAAGAAGAAAAAACTGCAGAACTCACAACCAACTTGTTTGAGATCTCTTAAATTCATATAATCCCACTCCTCTTTTACCAGAACATAGCAGTCTCTCATGAAAAATAGCAGAGTAGGCATGTCGTAACAGCCTCATGAAATAACCAAGGCTGTTTTAAATACATTCAGTGTCAGGTACTGAAGTCTTGGAGCGTTTCCAGAATGGCAGAGAAGTATTATGCAGCCAGTAGCGAGGACCCTCTCGCTTCTCCTGCCCTTCCACAGAAGCAAGCGGCCGTGGCCACCCCAGACATGGTAGGGCAGCACCCTGCCCTACTGGCAGCCCAGTCTCATCACCCCTTTAGGATACCCTTGGCCTCACAGAAGACAGACCTGCCTTTAGCCAGGGTCTGAACCCTTATTCCAGTTTCCTCTCTCCTTGTAATTACGGGAAGCGAAGCTGATGCCTCAATGACTCCACATCTTTCAGATTCACACACTTTCTCCCGGGGTTGCTCCATCACCACATCCAGGCACACGTGCCTCTCACATCCTTTTCTGATGTGTTCCGTGAAGCCAAAGGATTACAGCAACAGACCTGAATTAGCCATCTTCATGTCTGCTTTTCCCTCCTCTGCCTGATTTTTGCATTTATTGTTGGACTAAGTTTAGAGAATGCAAATAGTGGGTCTGATTCAGCAGTTCTGCTAATAATCAGAAAACTAACACCACCACTGCCTTGCAACCTCCTGGTAACAACTCCTTTTAGAAGCAGCATTCACTTATGGCGCTGTAGTTTCAAACAGGGTGAGCACAGTAATGCACTGGCTTCCCTTCATCTAGGTCAGGACTTCCCAACTTGCGGCATGCACACCATGCCTGATGTGCAAAGCTAGTTCGAAGTGATATGCGCTAAAACCAGACCCACCCACAGTTGTTTCCCTGGAGGAAATGGGGACAGTAAATACTGCCCATGCAGCTGAATGCGTCTTCCTGTGCCTGCCAGCAGCCCCAGACCTGCCACCACATCTCTTTGTATGAAAAAAAGTCAGTGCTGAAGGTGGAAATTAGCAATCTTTGAGTATTCACTCATCTGTGCAAGAATTCTTTGTGCTGCTTTGCCCTCTAAGCCTGGGTTTTCACAGAATCAGCCTCTGTGCACAAAGGTATTTCACTGTTCACTGTTTCCACACGTCCCAGCACGAAGCACAGCACCAGAAACTCTCCCATGCCACGTGACAGCGGGTCCCAGCAGTCGTTCTGCCTTCCCCTTCCCTCACTCATCCTTCTGAAGTAAGCAACAAACTACTTAGTGAGGATGTGGATAATGTGACCATGCAGCCATGCAGCTGTGCTCAGTCATCTGACTGCCATGTGGCATTAACTCAGAAGCTAATCTGGATGAAGCTGTCATTTCTCCTCATTTTACCTTCTCTCTTCCCTTGCCTCCTATAATTCTCCTAGAGATTCAAACAGCATTTTTCCATTCAGGGTATTGAAACATTTGTCACAAAGTCATTTCAACATCAAGAAAGCAAACTTCAGGACATTCAACCAAAAGTCTTGCATCAGAGGGGTGGGGGAAGAAAAAAGCAACAACAGTAACTCCCATCTTCACGCACACCTCCATAGGAAGAAGCATGCTTCCAGGAAAGCAGCCCTCTGAGCTGACACACTGCACCACTTCCCCTTTCCTGTCCCTATCCCAAGGCAGGCAGTGAGGGGGAGAAGCTCTGTGGTTACTCTCTTGGCCCCTTCTGCCAGGCAAGAAAGAATGAGGAAGGGGAAGGAAGAGGACTGACGGAGAAGGCAGCAGCTTAGCTACCCCTGCTGATGGCAGGCAGAAGTGTGGAGCACCGGGCGTTACAGGACAGCCTGCATGAGGGGCTGTCCGTGCCCCTCTGCATGGGTCTTGGCCAAGCTCCAGGGGAGCCCAGGGAAGCTGCAGCCATTCCTCACCGCTCAGGATCAAGCTCCATATGTAGGTGTGTAACCAAGAGTCACCCAAAGGTCATTAAATGACTCAGTCTGCAATAAAACTTGAAAGTTCTGATGCTGTAAATCTGCCACTTGCCATAACCACTAAATCACATATAGAAATCAACATCTGTAATACGTCTTCAGTTTCACAAAGCACGACTGCACTTTAAATCTGGAATGCAAGAGAATTTTCCAACTACTTCAAGAGGAAAAATTAACTCAGATTTAAACCCACTGTTTGTTTTGGATAATGTTTTCATTTTAACTTAATCTGTAGGCAGCTCCCTCCCCCCAAACATATTTTCTTAAGGTTTGAGCTTCTTTTCATTTGCCTGAACCACTGAACTATGCTTTCCAACAAACTTCCACATGTGATCACCTTAATGAAAAAACCATTGTCTGTTCTAACTTGTTACAAGGAATTGGACAAAGTGACTGAATGCAGAGGAAAAAAAAAAAAATTTAAAATATGGAAAACCATGATGAATGCATGACCAAATGTTAAAGTTTCTGCAAACATGGAAGTACTCCTTCCATTCCTCCTGACATTTCCAACTACTGTTTTCATTCTTGGGTCAGTGCCCATATTATACAGGATCTTTTCTTGAGAAGACACTGTACACCTAGGAAAATAACACAAGATGGCTTGAGAGCTTGATGGCTTTAAGAAGTGAATGAATCAACTGTTCCCCCTAAGCTCATCCCCCTTTCAGAAGTGGCTGGGGCCTAAAATAAGTGGGGAAGTTGAGGCTACCATCTGTATTACCCCTTTCTAAGCGTTGCCACAGTCTGACAATGTTCTCAGAATGAGAAACAAGCTGCTGTGGTCAAAGTGTGTGTCACAGGGTTTTGCCAAGTGATATAGAAAAGCTGATGGGCACTGAGAAACAAAGAGGGGAAAGAGAGGTCTATTTCATGTGCTCCAGCTCACAAGTGGAAAATTAGAGCAGTAACACACAACATGGGAAAAAAAATCCCTCAAAAATACATTTTTCTTTCATCTCCAGAGTCTTCGTAGAACCTTTACCTCTCTCTTGTTCGCTTTCACATGTAGCACTTCTGTAGTGTGTATCGCCTCCTCTCACCTTGAGCACCCAGACAACTCCAGTTCCAACACTCTCTCCTACAAATCTGTGCTCTCCAAAAATGAGTGCACAAGCCCTCACCTTGCCTGAATTCCCACCATCCCCAGCCTCAGAAACATCAGCTCAGGAAGGAGAAAATTGTCTACAGCTCTATTGCTGCCTAATCCCATGTGGCAGATCTATGTTTCTTCTGTCTAAGTTCCTCAGCTTTTCATTTTCCACTGTGCGCCCCTTCTGCTGCCTTCTTGTCTCAACAAAAAGGCAGAACTCCTCTGACGGCAGCCATATTGCACACAAAATACACATGGGACGCCGAAGGTCCATCTTCTGCAGAAATCACTTGTGGCTGGATCATACTATGATGCTACCTCCTTGTCAGCCTTCTCCAAGATCATCTGGAATGGGCATAACTAGAATTAACAACTCTGGAAGTTGAAAGGGGAGGGGAAAAAATGAAAGGAAAAAAAATGGCCTTGAGTTCGCCAACAAACCAACCATAAAAGTGTCGTTGAACTTCTCCTTTCTGTGCTCCTCAGATGGTTCTCGTTTTCAGATGGAAAGGGGAACTGTAAAAAGAAAGACTTTTCTCATCCTCTTTCCAAACTGGCATGATGAATATCCAGGGTTTGAGGCTGTTGTTCAGTTTGGTTTTTTGGGGGTTTTTTTTGAAGGCTGAATGCTTATTCAAATTCTGAGCTTCACTGTTACATCATGCTACCACTAGCTGCGACTCCACTAGGCAATGACCTGTTCATTACTGTTTAAAAGAAATCACAGAGATTTTATTCCTGCACTGCAGTCCCAGTTGACGCTGTCTATGAACAGACCATTTCCCCTGGCTGCAACAGAGCAGAAGAGACGTCCATCACTAACCGTTCACGCCATGCCTTGCACAGTTACCACTTCCTCAAATCTGCTGACTTGTTTAGTCTGGTTATCCCTCCGTTAGCCATTTCTTTCAAAATGCCCTTGGTTCAGTTATACAATCAAAACTGTAAATCTTCGCAAGCCTGATCTGAGGGGTGGAAACCTCATGAGGCATTTGCTACAGTTAGATATTGTGCATCCACAGCCTTCTGGGGACAACCTACTCAACTGCTCCAGTCTTACCTGTAAAACCTCGCTTCCAGAACTACTGCTTAATTTAACATAGTTAAATTGTGCATTGTCGAAAGCAAACATGTAACATTTTCTAGTCCCCTGACAAGAGGGAGGGAGTACGGAATAAAATCCTGAATGTGCTTACTTTCCTATCTCTCCCTCTCAAGGGTCTCAGGTCCAAGCAGAACGCCTCTTGGAACCCCCTCTACCCTGCTGCACTAGGGCTTAAGATAGTAATTAGAGCACAACTTCCAACAAGGGCAGACCTGCCTGAGCCCGTTTGGAAAATTAAAGAGAAAAAAAAAGCAAGAGATCACTCAATTGATTATCACAGCTGGTTTTTGCTGATAATACTGTAATCCAGTTAATAAAGTTGCAACTGAGTTTAACTTGGCTCCACGTCCTTTAATGTAAATAATGTAAATATTCTGCTGCTGGCATTAAACATGTTAACATTTGAGCATATGGTTGAAACACCACACTTTTACTGAAACAAACAGCAGCAGCTTGAATGAAAAGCCAAATACACAGACTCGTACACCATGTTAATGGAAAACCATAACAAATATAGTTAATTATTGGGATTGTATGAATAGTTCAACTTCAAGAGCTACAGTCCCATTACACAAATACTTTCAGTCACCCTGCCAAAGGACTTGCCTCTAGTTTACACTTTCGCCAACGTGACAAAATCAGAAGCAAGCAGAAAGATGAGACCTTGGTAGGTCTGCATGAGATGCAGGAGTTTCTCCATGTAATAAAGGATTTTAACCTCCTATCCCTGGCACCAGTTGTGAGGTGACAGTTCTCTGTCAACACTGTAAAAGTGTTTTATAGAAGCATAGTGTAGGTCAGTAATCTCCAAACGCCAGCTCAAAGGGATTGTGAAAACAAGTCAAGTGATGCTAGCTTAACTCCTAGAAGGCAGTAACTCTTCACAGTTTGGTCGCACATTAGAGAAATACATGTTGGCTGGTCTCATTCATGGTAGCTCTAGCATACTGCTGGCAAAAGGACACAATAGAGATGTTTTAGTCTAGGGAAAAGCCCTTCCTCAAGGTGAGTTGCATTTCATTTACTTTTATCTCCTTTGTGAATACAAGGCTTCCTTTTCTGGGCATCAGCAACATGCAGTACACAGACCATCAAGACATTAAGATGCAACAGCATGGATCTAAGGTCCCAATATCCTATACTTTTACTATTTAGGGTATGCTAAATTTATCACTTATAGTTTAGTCCTGCTTACATTGTCTGTTTTGCGTTACAACCACCCACTATTGCTCCATGTAATATATAACTGTCAAACAGTAACACCATGATACTACAGTATAGAGGCTGAAGGGTCAGGATAAGGCTCTGTAGAGTTCACCTCCTGCACACATCAGCCCCCGTCCCCGAGTAACCCACTAGTGTTCACGGCTCCTCGAGTTCTCTCAATAGCTGAACAGGAATAGCATTTACTACTTCTCCCATCTCTTATGTGTCTTTTCCACTTAGACTGTTAGCTCTTGCAGGTGCTGTGTATATTTCAACATACCTACTACAATGCTCTATGTTCCTGATTACAGCAAGTTCTAATAGATGAAGAAAATTGTTATGGCTGCAAAGTGAGGTTTTTTTCATTACACATATTCTGGAAATGGCATCTTTAAAATCAGAAAAAATAGCTTCCTAGTTAAACGTAAAAATGAAGTGCTCATTCTGGATACTCTGTATCATTTGATGGGTCAGAAGACTTCAGTGCAAAATTATTTCAAAGTGAAAAATTTTAAAATATGCATTTTTAAATAGGAAAATTTACAATTTGAACATTCAGAAAGCAAAAAATTATTATTACGGAAGAGAACTGGAAATGAGTCAGCTCCCTCTATTCGCTATGCAACGGATCATCATAAAGAAACAATTTTTGCTATACTTATTTTAATAAACCCGTATTTAGAAAGGGATCAGGGTTTTAAGTTAAAAGGAAAAAAATCCTGAAGTTTTAGGAGCTGGTGTGTTTATGTTCATTAACTGCTACAGTTTGTTTGGTCCCTTCCTGGTAAAACAGCACTTCCCCACCCCCCCCCACCTCATTTTTCTCTTC
>NW_009258309.1:164887-210163 GCF_000687185.1 Egretta garzetta
CCCCCCCTCAATTTTTCTTCCTTCTCTGAAAAAATAACTTTTGTTTTTACATGATATCACCAGATCACACATTCAGTGAAAAATACCACACACTGTGCAACTTGCATACATTACACTTTCAGGCAGACCATAAGCATATTGGTATGATTCAGATTAGCTATACTACGTATAAAACAAAGAGCTTGCACGTCACAGAAACATCTTTATGATATTTTCAAGAATTGTGTCACTTCTTCCAAGAAGCATGAATTGAGAAGAGACATGTAAGGCTAATTTGCATTTCAGTTGGAGGTCCCACAAACCATTCCAGCCCAAGATCGAGAGCTAAGTGAATCAGAGAGCTGCTTTTACAAAGCAGATTACCATAATCAGGGAGCAAGGTCCACAGAAACATGGATCTCAAATCTCTTCTCATATTTGGATGGGAGATGCCATTTCCCTTTCCTTCATTTGGGTCCCCTTGTTCTCTTCTTGTTCTCGCAGTCAGTTGTACAACAGGCACTTCACAATAACCCTTGCTCTTACCCTGACTCCTTTTCTCTTGCAGGATTTCACACACACACACACACACACACGCACGCACGCACAGCTCTAGAAACTTTCTTTGACAGGATTCCAAAACTCCCCGTCTGAACACTTACAAGCTTTGTGCTGCCAACCTATAGGGTCAGAGAGACATCTGTTAGTAATAAGGCTTCCTTGATATTTAAGTTTTTAAGCAACTAATGCCTGCAACATTACTGCAACATAAACAGATACTGTCCCTATTTATAGAGACCAAAAGGGAGAGAGATTTATGTGGTTGTTCCGAGTCAGAAAACTGCCCAAGGCCCAGAAATTCCTAAATTCTTGATTCCCAAATTATCACATACAAGGAATAAATAATCTAGTTAAAGCAAAGCAATAACGAGGCAAGAAGTAAATTTCAGCGAACAGCTCTGTCAGGGGAGTTTTGTCCTCACCTAACTGTGCCTTCACTCTCACCCCAGCTTTCCAGGGAGAGCAGGCTGCCAAATGCCGCTCAGCTAGAGGTGGTTTTTTACCACATAGTAGGTCTTCTAAATAGCAGGAACAAGCAGGATATTTTCACTTTGACTCTTAAACCAGCTTTGCTCCCAAGCCTCCTATGATTTGAGTTAAAGTGCTCAGAACTCCCAGGTGGTCACTAGTTACACTTTGAAATTGGCTTTTCTGCACTCCAGAAACACCACGGATAGGCCATTAGGGGACTTAAAAATCTGCTTAAGAATTTAGTCTAGACCAGCTTAAGAATTGAGTCTAGTCTCCTGCAGAACTTACAAGGAGGAAGACACCAATTTCCACCTTGAACTTTCACCACCATTGATGCTCTTTTCACTTGTACAGTAGTTACGCCATCAGACAACCCTTGGGCAGATCAGTCTGACTAGCAAAGCCTGCATCTTCAGTCAAGTCCTTCAGAAAGCCTATCAGTATAGGTAACCTTCTCACTGTAAACAAAGCTGAATGTATCCTACGTTTTCCTAGACATTGGAAGGAGTTCCCCTCTCAGTGTTGGAGAAGTATCAGGTCTCTGTTTGGCAGAAATCAGACCACTCACAGAAGAAGCTTTTCTACCCATTTTTACAGGTAGCATAAAGATTACGTGGTCTGCCCAAGCCCACAAGGTACACTATGGAAAAGCAGAATTTAAAGTTAATTCTTGTATTCCAGCGCAGGGCTTTTGACACCAGGTAGATGTTTACTCTTCAGCATATTTAAAATGTGAAATACAAAATGCTTAACAAACCCCCCAAACCTGTAACTGGTATGATAGCAGCAGAGAGCAGTCAGATACACAGAGCAGACACACCAGTTTCATAACATTCCAGTATCCCTGTCCCAATATATGCACCAATAAATGACCATAAATCTAGTAGCAGCTACAAAGGACATCCATTTCAGCGACTACAATTACTCTTTGTCCCGAAAGAAAAGCTTACAGGACCATCCAGTGATCTATTAGCACTGAACGCTGCACAAAACCCCAGATCTTCAGGTCTGAAAAAAACCCTTAATTTCCAGGCAAACATTAATGCATATACAGAAGCAAACCACAAGGAGTGCAAATGAACACATAAATTTGTATATGTGCTGTAATACCTGGATAATGCAAGTATTATTCTTCCAAAGGTTAAAAAAAAAGTTACTATTAAACTCGGTGACATCTGTGAAGAATCTAGGAACTTTATGAGGATGTTCAAAGGGGAAAAGCTAACGGGCAGCAGGGTTCTGGCACATAAGACTTATTCTTCATGCACAGAATAATGCAATTCTTTTTGGCTTCTGCATTTTCCCTTAGAAAGGGAAACCCTTTTTTGACCCTTACAGTAGACCAAATCATCAACAAAAAGATCTTACTCTGACTTAGCATACTATATCACTGATAAGATTGATTCGTTGTAACTTATCAGATCAAGAATGAGAGAAAAAAATCAGCATTATCTGAATTCTGCCCATAGCTCCAGAAGACTTAAAAGCTTCTACCACAAGAATTAGCAGTGAATTAATCAGCCAAAGCCTACAAATAATTACAAAATTACAATCTACTGCAGTGAACCTGGCTTTTTTTGGTCTACCCTCTAGACTGCATCTGTAGATTCAGGAAGAGAGCATGGCATCCATCCAGCATCCTGCTGCACAGAACAGTACTAGCTGCCAGAAATCAAAGGCTGCGTGTGGATCAGTCAGTCAACATTGCTGAGCACCCAGGTCATCTCTGAACAACCAAAACCACTCCCAGAAAGTCAACTCAACAATAAATACAATTACTGCTCTCCGTTGTCATCATGTGTGTCCCCGTCCCCCCCCAACTCAGGAGAGCAAAGATTAAAGTACTACTTCCAGGTACTTAGGGGGATGCAATTCCAGCTTCTGTGTGGTAGGTGAGTGTTCTTCTTCCTTGGCCAATGCATCCTAGTGACCTCTCCAGTCTCACAAAACCAGCCTAAATAAGGCAAAACTGTTTTAAAGCATTTCAGTCACTCCTATTTAATGTTCTCTTAATTACTTTTATTATTTGCCCGAACCTCCTACATCTGTCTTCCACTCTGTCTGTTCTCTTCCAGCTAGCTTTCCACCTCTTTGTTCTCGAAATCCCGGATCTCTTGTCCTCAAGGGGTGGAACCCAAGTATTAAACCTGGTAAGAAATCACCTTAAGCTTTACAGCAAGGACAGAAACAAAAATTTGCACCCTACTGACTTAATACCAGTTTTGCCTTTTAACTGGACTAAATTGAACTATAGCCTGTTAAAAAGATTCAGTCCCAGTGAAAGCAAAGAGAAGCATGAAATAATACTTCGGTTTAGGACTGCTTCATGCCATAGCTCTCCAGGTGTTAATACAAGTGGCAACCACAGGCAAGTTATGGAAAGGCACTCTCCTCGCATAACATCCATGAACAGTTCTCCCAAACACACTTCAGAATTGTTTTCCATTCTTTTCGGGGTTTTCAGAGGATGTCCATTGTTAGTAACAGCATGAAAATAACATCCTAGCAGTGACAATAGCGTACTATTTTCACAATCCTTTTATTGTCACACTTCAGAGAATAATGAACATTATTTCCACATAAGTAAAACTCAAACCCCATTTTTGATTGGGGGGACTGAAGTATGGACTCTGTGTCAGTAAAAGGTACTATTTTGAGCAGCAGCTAATGATTTACATATGTAAAAAGAACCTTCACGATCACAATAGTTAGGTGGAAAAAAAAAAAGTAACCTCTCCTTTTGTCTTCAAAACAGACAAAAAGAGGAAATTGAGATGCAAAGTTATCCTTGAAAGAAATATATACATATGAGTATTATATATTCAACACAGAAAATACAGTTAGGATGGATTTATTTCCTCAGGGGGAGGGAAGATACTTATTTATCTTCAAGGCATCTTTCCAGGAGATATTAGAATCAGGTATGAAAAAGTTCTTTTCATAAAACTACCAAGAACTGGACACTGCTACACTAAGCTTCCCCCTATGATGAAACCAATTTTAAATACAGCAATATAGACATATAAACACAGACAAACAGAAAATCTAGCCTGTGGAATAAAAGCCAAAATAAAATAAGAAATGTCTTTATTGCACAACTTGTTTTTCCTGAGGAGATCTGAAAAATTCATTCTAGTTTCTCTGTCCCATCCCCCTAATCCTCTTATTAGCAGACATTCTCTCCACAGCTATTTCATTACGCTCCATTTCTGAAATCCACATGTCAGTAGCATTCAGTACATTTTAGCAGCAAGGCTACACGTAACAGTACATCTTTTTATCCCACTGGGGAAAAACCTTTAGAAAATGTACATAAACACATGTTGAAAGTAGTCTGAGGACAAGAGGGTCGTCTGTTTATATAACCTACATGTAAGAAATATTTTAACATTTTCAAATTTATGAACGTATAGGGCATTTCTGATCACTTCAATTTTCAGCCTCTCCAAGTACTATTTGTTATTTTCTTGCACAAAATCTAATCTGATCTAGCATTTATTTCTCCTTCTGAATTCCTAACCACATGCCATCAATACAGTTATAAATCAAAACACACTAAAAATTATTTGAAATAAAAATGAAGTTAACTTCTGACCTACTCTTGATAGTTAAGCATGGGTATGTTTGTAATCAGTACTTGTTTTTCATGTACGTACAACTTTTCATTCTATGTCTCAAAAAAAAAAATAAATCGAAGAACGGACAGCAGCAACCACTGTATAGTGAAGATAATTTGATTTTACACAGTGCCCTTCATTGTCCAGCTGTCCCCAAGCACTTTACAAAACAGGAAGCCTCCTAGATGTACCACCATACGGGCAAATGCAGCAGCTGTTCTGCACTCTAAGAGTTCACCTCTAACCAGAGTAATCTCATACTGAGAGGCTGCACATGAACCCAAGACACTAGGGAATCACTTATTCTTTTAACAACAACAACAACAACAAAAAAAAAAAAAAAAAGGCTGCAACAACTGTAAAAGGCTGTAATATCTTAGACATCTGTAGATACAATGCTGCACATACTTTATTTTTCACTTTAGAATTCTAAGTATGGAAAACCAATACTGTAAACGTATGTTGGATGTAATGCATCTCTGGATTAAAAAAAAAAAAAACCCACCAAAAACCAAAACAAACACACACAACCCCAAAAAACCCAACTTACTCCTAATATCTGAGGTTGAGGTTCATGTTGCAGTTTTCATACCACACCTAATCTCTGTGTATAAAACAATGCAAAACTCTATGCAGATGGAGAACTCCATCTACTCATAAGTGCTGAGGGCCAAACAGATTTCCCAAGTGACTGGTGCTTATACACAGGACAATATTCCAAAGGAAAGTCTCTAAACCAGGAAAACAATCCTAAAATCAAACACTCCCAAAGGCAAAAGCTTTCCGAGTAATAACTTATTCTTTGTAAGGAAAAGTTAGTCCTCTACAGCAAGCCACAGCCTACCTTTTCAGTTCTTTATGTTCCATTTCCATCATGTGTCAGCAACATTAACCTTTTGCTTCAGTCATCATACAAAGCAGACAGTGCTCACCTTTGGTCTCAGTAACAAGCTGGATAAAGCTGTCTGTCTATATTATCATTTCCTCTCTTTCTACTTAACAGCTGGCTTTTTTGTTTTTGTTTTTAATGAATACTGTGGGTACGGACAGGTCAGATATAATCCTGCAGTAGAAAAAGTGGCAGATGTTTTTACCATGAAAGCACAAAGCTCAGTTCTATAGACTTTGTTAATTTCGCCTCACCCAGTGAGGAACTATCAAAAGCCTTCAGACATACACAATTCTAAAAATGGAGGCTTTCCATAAGGAAAGTCCTTCCTGTGTGATGAAACACGCAAGTTATCAAAACAGGATGTAGTACAGAGAGCACACGTGCATCCTTACTTCAACTGTTATGGCATTAGCCCTTCCTAGTTGAATAACTCTTTGGAGTGAAGTTGTATTTGTTTTTTTTTAAATCAAGTATGCTCTGCTCATAACTCTAAGAAGCACGCAAAGACAACTGGGCACAAACATGAATACAACTCAGGAACAGTGCACAGTTGCATATTAAAGAACATGGTAAACTGCTAAGCCTATTACATAAAGATTATTGTCTGCTTGAGAAGGGTTACAGTCAGGGTGGCCAGACAAGCCCTAAGACACAAATTAACAGAGTCTTCTATGCACCTGATGACTGGATTTTTCCAAAATCTGGAGAACACGGTTGATCTCCCATCTCATTTGATACTACATTTCCTGAGTGGCTAAGAGCAATTCTGGAGTTCCGACATTCAGAAACAAGCAATCACGTCCTCCTCTTCCCTCTGCTCCACCCTGCACAAAGACAGACATAGAAAGGAAACATTCATTTTATAATGTCAGTGTTTATTTACATGAGAGAAGGTTTACACAAGTTGAAAAGTTCTTTCAACAGGAACCCAACAATTAGGGCTTTTGCCGGTCTTCAAAAAAAGGGATGACTTTAGGATTTGATGATGCAGCTTCAGAACACTTTGACGATTACTTGGGAAAAAAGTGCCAGGAATCAACTAAAACAAACAAACAAAAAAATACACATCAAAAATTACATTAGTTCTATACAACTAGCCAGACACAAACACTTGAAAAACATTCTGCCCTTCCAGCTATCTCCCCTCCCGTAACAATACTTCTGGGTGAGCTCTATCCCCAGCCTACTTAAAGCCCAGCCTCAAAAGAATATCCATTCACTTCAACGGTTTGGCTGAAACAATCCTGCAACAAATTACACCACTGACATGACCATCCCTGGAAAACATCAAAGATCAGGCAGATTATGTTCAGTTGTCTGTCAGAGGTCTGAGATGTAATACTTCAGTAAATAAATGCTATTTATTGGCATGCCACATAAGGACAAATGGAATGCAACTTGCTTTCCCATGACATGGACTACACAGATGTTACTTTGCAAACAATCTGGAACTCGACTCATGACTAAGTTTCTCTTAGTGTTTCTGTAACTTCCTCCGCCTCAAATGGCACGTATGTCTTTCTATAGTTCCTGCCAGTAGAAAAATCTTTTTTTAAAGTAGTTAACAAAAATGAAAATGTAGAATGTATTCTTATTTCTTGACAAAACCCACATGTTCTGTTAACATGAAAACCAGTCATAACAGTTGAAGAGAGAATTTTGTCTTTAGAACTTGAAAATTAAGTATGGTTATGTCACTTTTAAGAAAAGAGGCTGTTTATTTGATTAGTTAGCTACTGTGAGGAATGACAAAAACTAAGGCAAAGCAACCCTCCTCCTTTAACAAGGATCAATGTCATGAATTTGCCTTCCATGATCAGTGACAGAAAAATTGAGTCTTCTCATCTTTTTATGTGAACTACTTTCACTCATACTCAAAAGCAATTTTCTCCCACAAATGATCTACAAATTTCTGCCCATGTTCTACTTAACAGGGGAAGGCATTACAGTCTGACAGAATATAACTATTATCATTCTCCTGTACACAAACTCTCCTTTTTCAACATGGCAATTTTTAAAGCAAATTATTAAAGAAATCACATGGCATTTGGGGAAAGACATACCTTCTGGGGAAACAGAATCTCCATTCACAGACACTGGTGCCTAAAAAAAAACCCATGAAAAACAAACCAACATATCAGTGTTTAGTTAGTTTTAACCAGTAGCACCCAAACTCAAAGCTATTTCTACTGTTGAAGTCAAAAGATATTAATAAAAACAGACCTTTGTGTTGCCCCCACAGTACAGTGCTCTACCTTACAGACTTTCCCTTTTTTTTTCCCCTGGAACAACTGTAGAGATTTCTTGGTTGCTCATAAATGACAAAGTAAACACACTAATAATGAGTGATAAATTAACAACCTACCTAACATAAAGGGGTTTTTCCTACTGTATTGTCTTCAAGGATAACAGGATTTGCTGTTTACATACTAAAGAGTAAAAATGCCTTTCCAGTTACATTACTATACATGTTTCAGTATAAAGGTACACATGTGAACATGTATATCCACACACAATTTGTATTACTTATATGCAAACGTTTTTAAATAAATGTGTAATTAAGCTCTCTTATAACCACATTTTGACAGAGTAGGATTCGGTTCTGTGGGAAGTGACAAATCATTTCAAAGTGTGGGTCTGCAAGTCCAGGTCCATTTCAAAGCTGGATACACCACTACTCAATCGCAGTATTACACAGCATGACTTGTCCTATTACTTAAAGGACAAAATTGAAGCCAGTTTTAACACCAGCTGGAAGCAACCTGCCACACAACAAGGATACCAGTTACTTGCATAGCAACAATTCTGCACTGTCCTTCCGTCAGCTCCTCACAAACAGATAAGCTTTCCAACTGACATAACTGATAGGAAAGAAGCAGAGAGCATCTCAGTACAAGGAATCCTGCCACGCTCTCTCACAGACACAAATCAAGTGCAAAAAACATGTGGATGTTGGTCCTTGCCATGACTCAAGCCCACCCCAACTATGCTTACCCAAGCAGATAACCCCAGGAGTAATCACTTAGGTGAACCATGCAAAAAAGAAACAACCTCAAAGGCAGGCTTTACAGCTGTTCAAAACTTCAGAACAAAGCTGCACAGTGACCATCAACGTCTTCCACACCAACTTCCTGCCACTACTTAAGGGTGTGTGAAGACATTAATGAAAACTTTGCAGTACCATGCAGGCAGGCAAACTGACCCAGAAGCTGCACAGCCAGGCTTACCACAGCACAGCACTCAGCCTGAGCTGCATTGGTATGAAACTCCCTTGCAAGCCTGCCTGCCTCTGAGCAGGCACAGGGCTCAGTCCTCTGAAGGGCAGGTCAAAGCCTGTGAGGAAGGAAGGGAAAAACAAAATTCTTTTTCCTACTTCACCCACGATAACTACCTGCACAGGGGAGTTATGTGACTGGTCTGAAAGGACATGCCAGTATGACAAATGTAATCCATTAGAATTAGTTTGAGTTGGAAGGGACGGTTAAAGGTCGTCTAGTCCAACCTGCCTGCAGCAAGCAGGGACACCTTCCACTAGATCAGGTTGTTCAGAGCCCCGTCCAACCTGACCTTGAATGCTCCTAGGGATGGGGCATCTACCACCTCTCTGGGCAACCTGTGCCAGTGTTTCACCACCCACATCATAAAAAATGTCTTCCTTATATCTAGTCTGAATCTACCCTCTTCTAGTTTAAAACCATTGCCCCTTGTCCTATCGCTACAAGCCCTACGAAAAATTCTGTCCCCATCTTTCTTATAAGCGCCCTTTAAGTATTGAAAGGCTGCAATCAGGCCTCCCCAGAGCCTTCACACTTCTCCAGGCTGAACCACCCCAACTCTCTCAGTCTGTCCTCATAGGAGAGGTGCTCCATCTCTCTGATCATTTTTGTGGCCCTCCTCTGGACCCGCTCCAACAGTTCCATGTCTTTTCTGTGCTGAGGTCCCAGAGCTGGATGCAGTGCTCCAGGTGGGGTCTCACCAGAGCAGAGCAGAAGGGCAGAATTCCCTCCCTTGACCTGCTGGTCTCACTGCTTTTGATGCAGTCCAGGATACAGTTGGCTTTTTGGGCTGTGAGTGCACATTGCGAGCTCACATCCAGCTTTTCATCCACCAATACCCCCAAGTCCTTCTCTGCAGGGCTGTTCTCAATCCCTTCATTCCTCAGCCTGTATTGATACCGGGAGTTGCCCCAACCCAGGTGCAGGACCTTGCACTTAGCCTTGTTGAACCTCATCAGGTTCCCATGGGCCCACTTCTCAAACTTGTCCAGGTCCCTCAAACGTGTCAATGGCACCACTCAGCTTGGTGTCGTCTGAAAACTTGCTGAGGGTGCGCTCAATCCCACTGTGTCAGTGATGAAGATATTAAATGGTACTGTTCCCATATAAGGACCGCTGAAGGAAACCACTCATCACTGATCTCCATCTGGACATTGAGCCGTTGACCACTACTCTCTGGATGCAACCATCCAGCCAATTCCTCATCTCCAATTTAGAGAGAAGGATGTTCTGGGGGACCATATCAAAGGCCTTCCAGAGGTCCAGATTGATGACATCCATAGCTCTTCCCTTGTCCGCTGATGTAGTCACTCCATCACAGAAAGCCACTAGGTTGGTAAGGCAAGACTTGCTCTTGGTGAAGCCATGCTTGCTGTCTTGAATCACGTCCCTGTCCTCCATGTGCCTTAGTATAGCTTCTAGGAGGATCTGTTCCATGATCTTCCCAGGCACAGAGGTGAGGCTGACAGGTCGGCAGATCCCAGGGTCCTCCTTTTAACCCTTTTTAAAAATGCGTGCAACATTTCCCTTTTTCCAGTCACTGGGGACTTCACCTGACTGCCGTGACTTTTCAAATATCATGGAGAGTGGCTTCGCAATTACATCAGCCAATTCCCTCAGGACTCTGGGATGCATCTCGGCAGGTCCCATAGAATTAGGTATGTTCAGGTTCCTCAGGTGATCACGAACCTGATCTTCTCTTACAGTGGGAGGGACTTTGCTCCCTCAGTCCCTGCCTTGAGGTCCATCCATTTGAGAAGTGTGGAAAGAAAGGTTGCCACTGACAACTGAGTTGAACAAGTTGTTGACTGCCTCAGCCTTCTCCTCATCTGTTGTTACCAGTTTGCCAGCCGTGTTCATTGGGGGTGTGTGCTTTCTTTGACCTTCCTTTTTCGGCTGACATAGCTATAGAAGCTCGTCTGATTATTCTTTGCACTTCTTGCCAAGTTCAGCTTCAGACACACCTTGGCCTTCCTGACCCCATCCCTATACAACCAGGCAACATTCCTATACTCTTCCCAGGACACCTGTCCCTGCTTCCACTTTCTGTGCATTTCCTTCTTGCTCTTTATTTTGATCAGCAGGTCTTGACTCACCCATGCTGGTCTCTTGCTGTCCTTTCCTGATTTCTTACACACGGGGATCAAGAGCTATTGTGCTCTACAGAAAACATCTTCCAAGCCTTCACACCAGACCATCTCCTCTCTCTAAAACCAAAGCTTTATCTCATAAGGCAGGGAGAATCGGTGGTCACTATGTATAAGCAGGTGCCTGCCACTTCTGGGATAATTGCTCAGAAAGTTTGAGATAAGGACTCAGCACCTTCCCACCAGGAACAGATCAAAAACTCATCCCACCAAACCAGGAATCTCTTCAGTAAACAACCCTTTCATTTGGAGCGCTGTTTAAGAAACCCAACCAAATACCTAAAATAATTTAAAACCCAAAAACTAAAAACCCCAAAACAAACAAACCAACCCCCTCAAAAAAAACGCAGAGTAAAAACCCAACCAGTGTTTTGCTTCACAACTGGCCACTGAACAGAAAATTCTGCTTCTACTAAGTCCCCAATGGAAATGTCCTCACATAAAACACGTGGGGTAAAATGCAGTTAACAGACTTCACTGCTTAGATCTGAATTATTTGAAACACATTAGTAAGTATACAGATTCAAATTTTGTTGGAGATTTTTTAAATTATCAGGAAAAGCCAAATACTTTTCCCTGTAAGACATTGTTCTGCATTTTATCAAAAAGAGACTTCATCTAGCAAAGCTTTCCTAGTTTGCTTTCCAGTATAGTAAGGGAAGAATTATGTGGTAAGTCTGAGAAACACTGCTCTACTAACTATATATAGTCTTGGAGATTTTCCAACTTGCAAAGTCCTCAGCAGCTTCTTCACAGAGCAAGTGAGCAAGCAGTTCTCAGGATTCATGTTAAACAAAGGTTTGGCTGTCCTGGTCAGTTTTACAGATGGCAACACTTAAAAGCTTGAAATAAACTACATCTTAGCACTAACACATTCAGCTAGAAAGCTCTATTCCTCCTGGGTTTAGATTTCAACATATACTAACATTGGAGCTGAGAAAGAGATAAAACAATTTTCAGAGGCTAAAGAACACTAGAAATTTTCACCACCTAGTGTTAAAACTCAACTGTGTTTGTAGTTGCAGGGGGCTGGTGTAATTTTGGCTGGTTCAAATGTTCAGTATGTGTTCCCATATGCACAGATTATCTTTCATCTCTTCAGGATTGACTGGACATGGCAACTTCACTGTCTGTAGAATCATTCCTAGTTTGCCACCAATACAGATGACAGTACACATGCCCACCGTCTAGAAACTAACTCAGTGGAGCGGAAGTTCTGCAACACAGACAAGCCATACTAGTCCCACATCTGTAAAATAATCAAAGGTCAAATAATAGCACAATAAATTCTACTGAAATCAACAGGACTATCTTGGGAACTACATAATCAAAATCTATATGAAATTCTGATTAGTGCACAATTTGGTAAGCATTTGGTAAAGATCTGTTTGTTTCCCTTTGATTCTTAGTTATAGTTCTCTCACCATAAAAATTGGTTCATAACAATACTGAGTGTTGCCTTTTTGGTTTTTTTGAGGGTGATGTTGTTGGGTTTGTTGATTTTTTTCTGAGAACTCAATTACTTGATTTAAGGCAATTATTACCCACTCAAAAATTCTGTAATTGGAGTCTGACCCAGGAAACAGAATTGTAGGGAACCAGCTCTCACTGCAAGAGTAGCTCAGAAATTTTGCAGTAGACAAAATATGTACTTGCATACAAAATCTCTCTCTCAGCCTTCATTCTTCTGTTTTTATCCAGAAGTTAATAGATGGACATAAATGAGAAGAAAATGTATCTGCTTTCTGTTTAAAACAAACAAACAACAAAAACCAAACCCACAAACAATCCCCCCCAGGCAGACAGCGGCAGCTTTCATTTAAAATTACCACAGCTATTAAAATGCTGCAGCCAACACTCATGTACTTTCACTTCAGTTTGAAAGAGATGAATGCCTGACAACCAAAGTGGGCAGTGTAGTGTACTAGACAAAAAGATACCTGCTTAAAATGTGCGAGTCAACCTCCCTGCTTATATTTAGAGGTTGATCGTCCACTATTCATATTTCAAGAGCATTTTACTTTTTTTAGTTATTGCAGATTGGAAATTGCATGCAGTAGGAACAGTATTTAATATTGCCTCTTTTCCCTGTCTGAAAAGTACCAAGAGACAGTAGCCTATAAAGACACAATTAAAATACTTAGACTGAACGGAAACAGAATGATGGAAAGGAGTATGTAATGACAACTTCATAAAAACACTATCACTTAAAAGAAAACAATGTGAGGCACAAAAACCCAGGCAGTGATAATATTTGGTAAGAAGGCAAGTGCTCATAATAAAAAAAGACATTGAAGTTTGATACAAGGTACCTATTTTATGAACTGGTTTTACTAATCCTGCTCCCCCCAAGACAGGAAAGATTTTGAATTGTTATTAAGAGACAAAATAACAGGTAGTGCTGGTTTAACACACAATCATTTACTCTACATGCTTCAAAGTACAAACAGCACAGAATGCAAAAGGGAATTCTCCTTCGTAGGTCTGTCACCATCCAAATATGTTTGAACTTGACATTTTAGTTGCATTTAAACACTCACTAAAAGTTACTGTAAATTTGGAAGTATAGAGGAGGTAAGTATTTACCTGACATGTCTAAAAATGTATCTGAATTCCAAAATTAGTTTTTCTTTCATTTAAAATTTACAGTCCCATTAATCAACATTAATGAGTGCAACCACAAAGGTCCTTTTAAAGAAGTGCTGAAAGCAAGAGAGCTGAATAGGAAAAACAGGTTTGACACTACTTTATGACTTAAACCAACTTTTCTTTGCAACTGATAGTCTTATTTGTTTGTGACAAACCACCACCCAGGACAACGTGTTCTTACTAGAAACGCTGTCGGAATGTTAACTGCACAGACAGAGGATGGTGTCTCCTTTGACACCTGAACTTGTGTCATTACTGTGACTACTGGGGCAAAACACTGGCTGCCCAGACAGCCATGCACATGTGCAAGATACCTGCCATGCTCGTGTGATTGTGAGCACAGGCTCAATCATAGCAGATGTTAAAAAAAAAAAAAAAAAAAAAAAAAAAAAAAAAAAAATACTTATACAAACAAGACCCAGGTTGGAATGCAGAAGTAGGGTTACAAGGGTTGGTCTTTCTTTGGGGGTAGGCACCAGGGCCGTCAACTGACCAGACACCAAGTATGTTTTAGACTCACATTCAGGAATTCCAAGCTCCTTTGGACTCTGCTTCACACCAAATATCCACAGAGCTTCTCTTACTTTCTCCTTCACACATCATCTTTCCACTGCCTCACAGGAAAGCAGAAAGACCGTTAGGAGTTTGTTCAGGTCTATTCTGCAGATCTACGGAGCACTTGCATCTAGGGTGATGGATGAGTATTTAACATTTGAGAGACTGTTGATGAAGATGGAACTTTCCCAAGGTTCATTCAGCGTTCATCACACATGCATCAAAAGTCCCAATTCCTCTGCTTTAAGTTTTCCAACATCCATTTTAAATTTCATTTCCACTGCACACACACACACCACATTTATGATTTTCTAGGAAAATTCCAACATGGCATTCAGTAAGAATACCAGTTTTTGTTGTATTTATCATTCTTTTAAAACCTTGCTGACTGTAATTGCAGTTTCCAAGACTGCAGGAACTATTTAATACGATGCTAATCTAAAGCTACAAACATGGTTTTTCAAGAAAACAGAAAAGGAGGTTCTGTACATTTCAGACATCTATCCCAAGCCAGCACTGCTGCATAATGCAGTAGAACCATTCATCCTACTATTTCACAGAAAGATGAATGATCGCTGTTTCTGCAAAGTGTGAATGTCAACAGATGCCATCCTTGGCAAGCAGAAAGGAAAAAATAGCTCCTGGACGTAAGATATTTCACTGAAAATACTCTTTCCTATATAAAGGATATTTTACTTCATATATGTCAAACGAGCACTAAAATTGTTACATTTTCACACAAGGGTTGTGAAATGACCAATAAAAGCAAACCACTTTCATCCCATATAGATTAAAAGCAGCACTTCAGACAGGATTGCATTCAGAAACAAATTATGAAATAAGTACTGCACACGGAAGTGGAGCTTTTATCAGTAGCAAACGTCATCGAAATGAAGAATGAATATTTTACAGCTATATTTTCAGGTACATTTCAAATGTGCCTCACTTTGCATCAGGTCTTCAGGCAAGGAGCTTGCTGTTCTAACAACAGATTCACAACATTGCTCATCAGCTGAGTTTGAATATAAACAGTTTGAATCTTTACATGTGATAACATAAGAACAGAAAATAAATATTCTTGAGGTAGTATACCTCTGCCATCTCCCACTATTTGTAGTTCTTCCTTTGATTTCAGCAAGCACTGGAGCTGGCTTGAAGTGATGGAGAGTCACCGACTTTCCTTTATTTTGAGAAAGTCTACAATTTCCTTACTATACAGCAACACAACTCTATATAATAATCAAAAGAATAATCTTAAAAGCAGAGACAACAAGAGAAATTAATTAACCACTCATAAATTTAAAAGTGTGTGTTTCATTCTGTGTGTCCCTTCAGTGGTAAGGATGATGATTAACTCTGATTAGGCATATCAACTGCTGAACTTATCTACTGTAAACCCAATGGGCATGCTGAGCCTTTTACTTCTAATAAGTATGTGATTTTCCCCTTAAAATTATGTTTCTTCAGATAGAGGACAAACAGTCTAGCTATATTTTATGCTAACATTCAGTCCCCAAGTCACTGGTTTTATTTTCAGCCTATCGGTTAGAGAATCAACCCTCTCCTGTTTTTCTTCAGAGCAGATAATAAGTAACTGTTCATACAATGGTGGTAATGATAACCAATTTCTCAGGCTCTGCCAAAATGAAATATGTCTGCAATTTCCTATTTTCTGGGTCCTTTTTCTCTCCTGTCTATCCAACGCATCAGCATCAGCTTTCTTCACTGCTTTGTTTCACAGTTGAGACTCTGCCAAGATTCATCATTTCCTGCTTACGCAGCAATCTAAACCAGACCTTTTAATCAGATTCTCTATTGTGAATCTTTTTCCTTTTCACTTTTACGTAAGACTCACAAGCCCTTAGAATTAGAGAAGTGATGGTTTGGTTCCATCTTCTCCTCTCATTTCCTTTCTTTTATCACATATTCAAACGTGACTTAAAGGTGAATATATACAAAAATACAGAGATTTTATCTGAACTCATACCATTTTTATGTTAGCTGAGGGTACTGAGTAAATTTAAGTCAGTTTTTATCCACAAATTTCTAGGCAAGGATTAGTTCAAGCCTGCACATTGCGAGCTCACATCCAGCTTTTCATCCACCAATACCCCCAAGTCCTTCTCTGCAGGGCTGTTCTCAATCCCTTCATTCCTCAGCCTGTATTGATACCGGGAGTTGCCCCAACCCAGGTGCAGGACCTTGCACTTAGCCTTGTTGAACCTCATCAGGTTCCCATGGGCCCACTTCTCAAACTTGTCCAGGTCCCTCAAACGTGTCAATGGCACCACTCAGCTTGGTGTCGTCTGAAAACTTGCTGAGGGTGCGCTCAATCCCACTGTGTCAGTGATGAAGATATTAAATGGTACTGTTCCCATATAAGGACCGCTGAAGGAAACCACTCATCACTGATCTCCATCTGGACATTGAGCCGTTGACCACTACTCTCTGGATGCAACCATCCAGCCAATTCCTCATCTCCAATTTAGAGAGAAGGATGTTCTGGGGGACCATATCAAAGGCCTTCCAGAGGTCCAGATTGATGACATCCATAGCTCTTCCCTTGTCCGCTGATGTAGTCACTCCATCACAGAAAGCCACTAGGTTGGTAAGGCAAGACTTGCTCTTGGTGAAGCCATGCTTGCTGTCTTGAATCACGTCCCTGTCCTCCATGTGCCTTAGTATAGCTTCTAGGAGGATCTGTTCCATGATCTTCCCAGGCACAGAGGTGAGGCTGACAGGTCGGCAGATCCCAGGGTCCTCCTTTTAACCCTTTTTAAAAATGCGTGCAACATTTCCCTTTTTCCAGTCACTGGGGACTTCACCTGACTGCCGTGACTTTTCAAATATCATGGAGAGTGGCTTCGCAATTACATCAGCCAATTCCCTCAGGACTCTGGGATGCATCTCGGCAGGTCCCATAGAATTAGGTATGTTCAGGTTCCTCAGGTGATCACGAACCTGATCTTCTCTTACAGTGGGAGGGACTTTGCTCCCTCAGTCCCTGCCTTGAGGTCCATCCATTTGAGAAGTGTGGAAAGAAAGGTTGCCACTGACAACTGAGTTGAACAAGTTGTTGACTGCCTCAGCCTTCTCCTCATCTGTTGTTACCAGTTTGCCAGCCGTGTTCATTGGGGGTGTGTGCTTTCTTTGACCTTCCTTTTTCGGCTGACATAGCTATAGAAGCTCGTCTGATTATTCTTTGCACTTCTTGCCAAGTTCAGCTTCAGACACACCTTGGCCTTCCTGACCCCATCCCTATACAACCAGGCAACATTCCTATACTCTTCCCAGGACACCTGTCCCTGCTTCCACTTTCTGTGCATTTCCTTCTTGCTCTTTATTTTGATCAGCAGGTCTTGACTCACCCATGCTGGTCTCTTGCTGTCCTTTCCTGATTTCTTACACACGGGGATCAAGAGCTATTGTGCTCTACAGAAAACATCTTCCAAGCCTTCACACCAGACCATCTCCTCTCTCTAAAACCAAAGCTTTATCTCATAAGGCAGGGAGAATCGGTGGTCACTATGTATAAGCAGGTGCCTGCCACTTCTGGGATAATTGCTCAGAAAGTTTGAGATAAGGACTCAGCACCTTCCCACCAGGAACAGATCAAAAACTCATCCCACCAAACCAGGAATCTCTTCAGTAAACAACCCTTTCATTTGGAGCGCTGTTTAAGAAACCCAACCAAATACCTAAAATAATTTAAAACCCAAAAACTAAAAACCCCAAAACAAACAAACCAACCCCCTCAAAAAAAACGCAGAGTAAAAACCCAACCAGTGTTTTGCTTCACAACTGGCCACTGAACAGAAAATTCTGCTTCTACTAAGTCCCCAATGGAAATGTCCTCACATAAAACACGTGGGGTAAAATGCAGTTAACAGACTTCACTGCTTAGATCTGAATTATTTGAAACACATTAGTAAGTATACAGATTCAAATTTTGTTGGAGATTTTTTAAATTATCAGGAAAAGCCAAATACTTTTCCCTGTAAGACATTGTTCTGCATTTTATCAAAAAGAGACTTCATCTAGCAAAGCTTTCCTAGTTTGCTTTCCAGTATAGTAAGGGAAGAATTATGTGGTAAGTCTGAGAAACACTGCTCTACTAACTATATATAGTCTTGGAGATTTTCCAACTTGCAAAGTCCTCAGCAGCTTCTTCACAGAGCAAGTGAGCAAGCAGTTCTCAGGATTCATGTTAAACAAAGGTTTGGCTGTCCTGGTCAGTTTTACAGATGGCAACACTTAAAAGCTTGAAATAAACTACATCTTAGCACTAACACATTCAGCTAGAAAGCTCTATTCCTCCTGGGTTTAGATTTCAACATATACTAACATTGGAGCTGAGAAAGAGATAAAACAATTTTCAGAGGCTAAAGAACACTAGAAATTTTCACCACCTAGTGTTAAAACTCAACTGTGTTTGTAGTTGCAGGGGGCTGGTGTAATTTTGGCTGGTTCAAATGTTCAGTATGTGTTCCCATATGCACAGATTATCTTTCATCTCTTCAGGATTGACTGGACATGGCAACTTCACTGTCTGTAGAATCATTCCTAGTTTGCCACCAATACAGATGACAGTACACATGCCCACCGTCTAGAAACTAACTCAGTGGAGCGGAAGTTCTGCAACACAGACAAGCCATACTAGTCCCACATCTGTAAAATAATCAAAGGTCAAATAATAGCACAATAAATTCTACTGAAATCAACAGGACTATCTTGGGAACTACATAATCAAAATCTATATGAAATTCTGATTAGTGCACAATTTGGTAAGCATTTGGTAAAGATCTGTTTGTTTCCCTTTGATTCTTAGTTATAGTTCTCTCACCATAAAAATTGGTTCATAACAATACTGAGTGTTGCCTTTTTGGTTTTTTTGAGGGTGATGTTGTTGGGTTTGTTGATTTTTTTCTGAGAACTCAATTACTTGATTTAAGGCAATTATTACCCACTCAAAAATTCTGTAATTGGAGTCTGACCCAGGAAACAGAATTGTAGGGAACCAGCTCTCACTGCAAGAGTAGCTCAGAAATTTTGCAGTAGACAAAATATGTACTTGCATACAAAATCTCTCTCTCAGCCTTCATTCTTCTGTTTTTATCCAGAAGTTAATAGATGGACATAAATGAGAAGAAAATGTATCTGCTTTCTGTTTAAAACAAACAAACAACAAAAACCAAACCCACAAACAATCCCCCCCAGGCAGACAGCGGCAGCTTTCATTTAAAATTACCACAGCTATTAAAATGCTGCAGCCAACACTCATGTACTTTCACTTCAGTTTGAAAGAGATGAATGCCTGACAACCAAAGTGGGCAGTGTAGTGTACTAGACAAAAAGATACCTGCTTAAAATGTGCGAGTCAACCTCCCTGCTTATATTTAGAGGTTGATCGTCCACTATTCATATTTCAAGAGCATTTTACTTTTTTTAGTTATTGCAGATTGGAAATTGCATGCAGTAGGAACAGTATTTAATATTGCCTCTTTTCCCTGTCTGAAAAGTACCAAGAGACAGTAGCCTATAAAGACACAATTAAAATACTTAGACTGAACGGAAACAGAATGATGGAAAGGAGTATGTAATGACAACTTCATAAAAACACTATCACTTAAAAGAAAACAATGTGAGGCACAAAAACCCAGGCAGTGATAATATTTGGTAAGAAGGCAAGTGCTCATAATAAAAAAAGACATTGAAGTTTGATACAAGGTACCTATTTTATGAACTGGTTTTACTAATCCTGCTCCCCCCAAGACAGGAAAGATTTTGAATTGTTATTAAGAGACAAAATAACAGGTAGTGCTGGTTTAACACACAATCATTTACTCTACATGCTTCAAAGTACAAACAGCACAGAATGCAAAAGGGAATTCTCCTTCGTAGGTCTGTCACCATCCAAATATGTTTGAACTTGACATTTTAGTTGCATTTAAACACTCACTAAAAGTTACTGTAAATTTGGAAGTATAGAGGAGGTAAGTATTTACCTGACATGTCTAAAAATGTATCTGAATTCCAAAATTAGTTTTTCTTTCATTTAAAATTTACAGTCCCATTAATCAACATTAATGAGTGCAACCACAAAGGTCCTTTTAAAGAAGTGCTGAAAGCAAGAGAGCTGAATAGGAAAAACAGGTTTGACACTACTTTATGACTTAAACCAACTTTTCTTTGCAACTGATAGTCTTATTTGTTTGTGACAAACCACCACCCAGGACAACGTGTTCTTACTAGAAACGCTGTCGGAATGTTAACTGCACAGACAGAGGATGGTGTCTCCTTTGACACCTGAACTTGTGTCATTACTGTGACTACTGGGGCAAAACACTGGCTGCCCAGACAGCCATGCACATGTGCAAGATACCTGCCATGCTCGTGTGATTGTGAGCACAGGCTCAATCATAGCAGATGTTAAAAAAAAAAAAAAAAAAAAAAAAAAAAAAAAAAAAAAGTAATACTTAGGGGTACTTTTCTCCATGTAATTTCTGGTAACTTTGCTTAATTTCTGGCAGCTAAACTAGCGTTATGTTAAAATGGAAGAAATTCTCTCCACTAGCATTTGCACATGAAAGCATCAGACCTGCAGGACATTTTTCTCGCCTGAACAGGAAACCTGCATGTTTTAATTTTATGTTAATTTTCAGAATATGACAGGCATTCTTTAAGAAACATTTGAAAAAGCATCCCCCTCTTTTACAGCAACGCACTTAATTATGCAAGTAGACAAACAAAGGATCCCTTTAGTGATTAGGGACTACAGTCAGCTAGTCAATGAGTTCTAACACTGGGTGGTAACTCATGGCAACAGGGGAGACAGAGAAGACAGCAGGCTAGATACAAATAGCAGTCCATCTTGCTATTCAGGATCAGAAGAAACAGTGCTGCAGAGGGAGAAAAAAAAACAAAACAAAAAACCCCCACCAGAACTGTAATGAACCTGCCAAGAAAGCACAATTGGACCACTGCAATGCAAGATTTATATTCTAATGCTTACATTTCCCCCACCTTTGTGGTCTTCCTTTTAGTTTATGCCTTAAATTTTTGTTTAAGGACCATTTCAGTTTACCTACTTTATTTCAGTTTTGGAGCGCTGAATCTTCCTATTAATCACTTGAAATAAAAAAAAAAAAAAAAGGATTAAAAAAACGTAAATATTATCCTTACCGACTGCACAATCGATCGGGCGTCCTCCTCGCTGCAACAAAATGGGCTGCCACTCACCAGGACATTTGTGCTGAAAAATAAAATTAAAAACATGTTTTATCAATCAGTGGAAGAGACACACACACACACTTAAGTACCTGTGGAAGAAAACACCTTCACATAGAGAGCTCAGAAATGTGTATCTGCAAGAAACAAGGAAGTCAAAAACATGACATAACCAGTAATGCTAGAAGGGAACAGGGGTGTGGAGAAGTGTTCTTTGTTTCTTTGGGTTTGAGGGTTTTTTTAGGCTGTATGTTCTATATTAACGGAAGCAGTGCTCACACGCAGCGCTTCTGGCAGCTAACTTCAGAGGACCACAGTTAAGAAACTAAATCCCTCCAAAAAGCCAGCAGAGGTAAAATGGCACTTCCTGAGGGAGCTGAAGAATTCCTAGATGGCTAGCACAGACGGTGTGAATATCCCCTGTCTCTTGTGCCTTGAAGGTTGGCCAGATTCTGTGGCAAGCCACCCTTGGTTTGCAGTAACTTGCCTGCAGTATCTAACAAGAAGGAAAAAAAAAAACAAACCCAAAACACCACACCAGGTCAAAATGCTGCTCCTACATAAAACAGCAGACACCTGTACTGCTTCTAGAGAGCAGACAAACTCTGGGACCAACTACTTTGCAGAAACATTCCCTATGAATGGATATATATGAATATATATCCTTTCATATCAAAAGTGAGTTTGGTCATGAGTTTTTACAGTCCTACACAGTAAATGGCAAGAAGTTCAATTCCTCAAAGCAAGACTTCAATTTTAATTATTTTTTAATTACGTCAACATGAAGCTCAAACTGCCTCTGAAATGATCAAGACCAAAACTGGAGTATTATCCTACAGTATTCTAGAACTATCAACCTGTCCAACTGCTAAGGTGTTCAATCAGCTCCAACAAAGAGACAGAAAGTCATGTCTTCCCAATAAAGTAGAAGACAACAGTGACTATCTGAGCACAGCTTCCCCCACAGCCTTTGCCCTCTGGTTTAGCGAATGGCAATCTACAGCCCTTGGAAAGGACCAGGCAAAGATACCTGCCTGCTCTTCAAGGTCTCTGGTGCCAAAACTGCCAATGCAAACAAGTCCAGAGAGCTTAGTGAAGTCCATTTTAATTTAGATCAGGCCAAAGGCTAGTAAAGAATAATAATTTGGTTCTCTCATTCCAGAGAACAACTAAAAAATATGGAATACTAAGCTGCAATAGAATTTTGCATCACAGCAATGCAGCGTGGAAGGATGGAATAAACAGTGCCAAGAGGATTTTCATGGGATACAGAGGTTCTCCCAAAACGATCCCAAACAAACACTCTGGGGCCATTTCTTGAAAGTTGAAGTAATCTATATCACTTTTATATAATCAATATATTTTGGAACCACTTACCAGTAAATCATTGTCATACAAGGTGCAATTAGCAATCATAGTCTGTCATCTAATTAATTATCAATCAAACCCATGAGTATTCCTGTCATCTCCAAGTTAAAAGAAAAAAAAAAAAAATCTAAGCAGTTCACACACAGCTACCACATGTTACTGCCACCAGTATAGCACAATACGAAGTGGAAAAGACATGACTGGATACTTACCATTTAATAGCACCCCCATCAGCTTTTTTATGAAGCAAAGCTTTCCAGCATTCATGGGTGGATTTAATAATTTCAACAGCAAAATCCTAGTTTACATCAAGGAAAAGTTTTATGATTTAAAACATTATTAAACAGAAAAAAAAAATCACAGAACTAGTTTATTAAAACATACTGTTTCATGTGTTATTTTAAAGGGCCTCCTTCGAGGCCTCATTAAATTTCTGGAAAATATAATACCCTTTTTTATGAAAAGCAACAAACTTCACTATCTGTCAAATACACTGGCAACACATTCAGGACTTTCCCTCAGTCCACAGCCAGAAAACACGAAGGTTGCACAAAGAGATGAGAACAGCAGAAGATGCTAAACAGACACCTAGAGCTGTAAAAAACTGTACCGGGTCCTAAATGGGACAAAGTGTGAGAGCTATGACTCCTCTGTTACGTGTGCACATCGGGGTCAGAGTTAAGGTTTCCCCTCTAGTGGCAAAATTTGCATTTACTCCATTAATTGCCCAACCATATACTTAAGCATTTGCAACAACGTTAACGTATCAGCTGCTTAACAGTTTTTGTTTGCTTAAAACCAAAAGTAATATTGGGGGTGGGTATGAAAAAGCTTAAAAAAATAACAAACTAAGCCCTCAGTGTCCAGATGATGATATCTAGACTGGCTTGCAAAAAGCTGCCAACAGAACATTCACACTTCCTAACAAGGAACGACCTGGCAAAATGCCACTGGAACATTGTGAACTTCACCAGAGCTGCTGGAGCACAGCCATGGCCGCCTCGCCACATCCTGGGTCTCTAGAAATACTTGAGAATTATTCAAGTGCTCCAAACCAGCTATCGCAGGGCATTTAGTGCTTCAAGCCTGAACTCCAATGGCCTGACAGGGATATACCCTGTTAAACTGTCACTAAAGAGCAACACACTGCTTTACAGAGCAGAAAAATCTGTAAGAGCAGTTCCTGGGAGAACAGGAGAAAGATCAGGTTATCAAGCCTTATGACTCCACATTTGATCAATTTAAAAGACAGTTTTAGTGCAGAGGGGAGTCGGGGCATCTCCTTAACCAGACAAAACATGTAAAGTTTTCTGTGCTGGTTAGAAGGCATTTTAAAACTTTGATAGTACACTACAAGGCTGAACTAGCTGACACATGGACATCATTCATCAGGAACCTGTGAATCTTTGCCAAAAATAATCTACAGAGAGTGTGCAATACACCATTTGCAAAGCGCTTTTACTCAAATCACACCCAATTCCCTTTGGAAAACTCCAGGTATTTTCTTCAGCAAGGTCTAGTCCCAGGTCCACTCTCCTTTCAAACACTGGCCATTTTTACTGTAGCTAGTTTAAAACGTCACTCATTTTTCTAACAAAAGCGAAAAATATCTTTTCAGCCTTCAAGCCAAAAACAGCTCAAAAGTTTCTACATAGAATTACCAGGAAAAAGTATACCTTGAGCAAATACCAAATATGAAGAAAAACTGCAACCTACTGTCTGTCTTAAACTGCACAGCCTTAAAAAATGTCAGGAAAATTTATCAATCAAGACTGAAAAATATCTGAAAAGACAATCTGTTCATTCCTCTGACAGAGAGAATAAAAATGCTGTGGGGAAAAAAAAGTACAAACACAGAGATGCGTGTGTAAGTCTCATCAGGATTAGGACTGAATATTTTTTTTGCAGACTTCCTTTAATAACCTATGTGTTTTCCCTGAATAAAACAGAAGACAGCAAGCATTATTTATTCCTAGACTAATAAATTGAATTCAATGATCCCTCATATAAAAATTCTTTTTGGTAAACCGTCTCCTTCACATTTCCAAAACTCCTAGGATGTATTAAAGAGGCCATATGACAGAAAAATGCATCTTTAATTGTGGATTATCTTCACCTTGTCTTTAAATTCTCCATTAAAAGCAAACTGATTTTCTGGTTTACCATCAGGGACTTTATATAATCGGAACCAGTCAACTGTAGCCTCAAGGTAACCTGGTTTGTGCTTCTTGACATCATCAATATCTGTAGGTTAAAAAGAAAAAAAAAAAATAGAAAAGGACTGGTGATTTTTAAGCACAATTTTTGTAACATTCGTTTTTTAAAGTCTCGTAAAGGATCTGCAAGCAATTTGATCTCACTGAGCACTTTCAAAGTCATTGGGGAACCACACTTCATTACATTAGCTGCCCATAGTTGATATCTTATGATTTCACAACCACACTAAACAGGTAAGCCAGTTGCCTCCTTGCCCTTCATTAATTAAGACCCAAAGGGACAATGAATTAAAGGACCATACTTGTGACAGGAGAAGAAGAAAATTCCGTATTTATAGGCTTTCATCTCAGTAGGTACCTCTTGCAATACTGAGATTATTCAGTGAAGTATTTTTCCCCAGCAACTGCAGGGACTACAGGCATTTTTTGATAATGAAAGAAGAGCTAGTAAAACCAATTTCAACACAAGGATTTTTAAACTAGCACCTCAAAACAAAATACAAGCTTGACTTCTCACAGTTATATTAAAGGCATCCCTTTGCTCACATTACTTCCAAATTCAGCCCATTAGATACAAGACAGACACGTACCAGGAGTGCTAAACACTAACTCTTTTGATAACCCTGTGATATCTGCATACTGACAGTGATAAGTCAATTCTACCTTTACTTCCATAACACTACCGTGCAAAGGTGGAACAGGACACAAGAGGAATGCATGCCATTTGCAGGAGACCCTAGGAAGGCAGAGATGAACATTGCCCCAGTGGCTACAGAGAGATTAAACAGTCACACAGTAATTCTGCTCAAGGGCTATACTGCTATAGCAAAGACGCAGTTCGTGATCTTAAATGTTTACTTCTGCTGCGCAGATCAAATTTTATGGGGTTGTCCTGTGAGACTACTATCACTCCCGTCACTTGCAATAAGGTGGTCCTATCAGCCCCTTGGCAAATTAACTCCCTGGCAATATGTTTACATGGGAAAGCCTTCAATACAATTTTAATTGATTTTGACACAATAAAGGATTTTGTCCTTTCTGGAAGCCAAGTACTTTTTGTAGCTGGTATAATCCTTCTCTTTCCGTCTATTTCCCTCTTACAGTCACTTCTGATGGAAATGGCAGATGACTTCTTATTGTTGTGCTCTGCATGCAGTCTTCCAGTTACTTCATAACCTCACTCTGCCCAGGCCACCTTCCATCACGTTATTCTCTTTCTCTAACGTTTTGCAAGTCACTTGTTAGTTTCTCCCTTCCCAATTCCCTCTTGCTCTCTCTCCGTGCTGCTTGGCTACTTCATTCTCTTCTCCTATAGATATGCCTCACTCATTGACATCTCCTGCTTGGCAGCGATTCCTGATGGATACTCGTCTGTCTATCCAGCCCTATAAAACAGATTTGCAGCCCTATAAAATGGAATTGACACCTAGTCGTGTTCTTTCCATCTTTTAAGTGCCTACATGTCTCTTTAAAATCTCATCTATGACCCTGACCAAAGACATTCAAGTATTTCTGAAGAGAACAGTAAGAGAAGGGGGAAAAAAAATCTTGTGCTACAGTTCTCTGTAGACCACCAAGAGAGATGACGTGTGGACTGAACTGTGAGATTAAACCTGTATGAGAAGTGTTCATAGGCATCTGATAGATGCCACTCCCAAATTCCACTGGATCATACACTACCCAAAGAATAAAACATTAAACTTTGAAGAACCCTACGTAAATTTTTGCTTTTGCATGCACTTAATAGGGCTACGTGTTTATGGACTTGGAGTAAAACACATTTTGAACTTGGCTGCTGGCCATCTGCCTGTAGAAGATTAGGGAGTTTCATTGGCAGAATTCCAGAAAAAAAAGGGCACATAAGGCTGTGCTAGAGGCAGGTCTTCTAGCTGGAATTCATGTTTAAGAGTACAAGAAGCCTTTCACTGGGGTGGGTGGGTGAGACCAACCAAGAAGGAATGATTTAGAAAAGGGTGGGGTCTTGGTTGGAGGCAGGATGCTTCATTTGGGCACTAATAAAACTGCAGCTCCAATTCAAATCATTTTCAGGGCTACAGTGCATCATCCTGTTCTCTCCAAGCAAAGGAACACCCCTCCTCCCATCTTGAGCCCTTGTCATCTCCTCCTCTTGTGAGGTTTGAACTCACAATTTCTAGTACTTATTGGAGACAGTATCTCCTCAAGTCTGTAAAACAAACCACACTGCTGCAGGAATTTCCTTGGCTCCCAGCAGTGGATGAACTCCAGATCTCCATCTCCAGACACTACTTAAATTCAAGCATACTTTCTCAAAGTGCTGCTCCTTTTTTCGGGTTCTTCTTCCAGCAAACTTCTCTCCTAACTCTGCTTCTCCATTCTTCCTACTTGGTTATTTGCCTCCTACTCCCATGAAAACTGTTCATCAAAAGTGCCTTACTGTCTACTAATTGACACTTAGGCCCTTCCCCATGTGGTGTTCCTTATTTATAGGCTTTGTTTATGTTTCTTTAAAGGACTCAAATGTTAGAATAGGCTTTGCAGCAGGCTTTCATTACATCCTTAAGACAGGGATGACCATCTTCATGGACAGAAACATATCTCTCTGAATTTCACATTCTCTCTACTGGAAAATGAAGGGCAGCTACTGGGCACCAAATGAAGCTTAAATGGTTGAAGAAAAAACCCCAACCAAAACATGTGTATTATAATGGGGGTCAGTGGCAAGCAGCAGGAAAAAGTGCAACAGTGCAACCAAAAAAAAAAAAAAAAAAAAATCAATCCCGTCACTGTGGAGTCAGCACACAGCACAAAACACAAGGAAAATAGCAGCTCTCGCATCACTCAACAGCTACCTCTTCAGTTCATTAAAAGGCACCATAGAAAAGCTTGAAAGACAGCTTGTCTTCCACTTTGAAATCCAAACAGCATCTTTGGGATATCAGAGGGAGGAAGAGAAAAAACATACTCCAAAAACAGAAGAGTAAGCAAAGAAAGGTAAAAGAAAGTGCTACAATAAGCAGTACAGTGATTTACTGCAGTAATATCTATAAAAGCTAGGTGTATGTTATGAGGGGAAAAAAAAAAAAAAGAACAAACTTAGATGTCTTTTCCACAGCAGACACTGTTAGGTACTTTTTTCTTACCCTGACTGCTTACCTTCCCTTGGAGCTACGTACTCACACTGATGTCAAAAGGGGCTTAGCAAGTTATGGGAGCAGCAAGCACGTACCTGGCCTAACGCCGTTTCATCTCTGCAAGCAAGCCCTGCGCAGAGTGACAGAGCAGAAAGGTCAGGCTCTTGCAGGCACATTATCAGCAGGTACCCACTGGCCTCTAGGTGGTAATATCTTTATATTGCCTATATACAACCATAAGTCCCATTTTTCTGGGCACCAAAGTTAAGCACCAAGGGTTAAAAAGAGATGGCTAATCACATTAAGGGTTGCAGTTCAGTCTCAATAAGGAAAATCTCTAGAGGTTGGCACAAACAACTGCTGCTAGCTCCCTGTCAAGGGAGCGAGCCAATGCAAATGCAGATCCCAATTCTATCTGGCTTTACAAAAGAGAGCAACAAAAGCATTTGTACAAAACTACCATTTTTAGTACAACAGATGCTCCTTCTTGCAAGCAAAGCTAAAACAACATGCTTGCAGCAAGCTTTCTAAACAAGGTCTGTGGGAAGAGAGGACATATGTTTTTAATAACATCTTATAAACATTTACAGGAAGCAGCAGCTACATTCCATATAAAGGCATTTGGTGTATTTTGTGCAGCATGGAGTGAGGGGGTAGGAAGGGAGCCTCGGTACAGATAATTAATTTCTTTATATTGAATGCTTACACGAATCCACAACAAAGGTTTTAAGGACCTCTGCTGCTTCTCTGCATATAAATACACTCACATGCAAGGGTCTACAGCAATATATGGTACAAAGTATGTAATATGCTTTGGTTTTGCCTTTTAGGGTTTGATCACTTAACTCAAAAAGCCAATCTTGAGCTGCACATTGGAAAAGAAGCATGGCAACATAGCACAGTTAACTATACCAGTGCCAGCAAATGGTAGCGCAACAAAGCTGGTAGGCATCACCAACTGCTGTTGAATATATCCAGTCATCTTTCCAGTGAGCAATAGCAAAAGACGGCTGCTAAGATTCCAAGCCGGTAAAATCACCTCCAAAATGCCATCTAGCATACATGGTTTGTCCAATTTGCTCAGGGAAGGTGAGATGACCTTTTGAGAGTCAGGCTCTTCATAAGCTGCTTCAAAAACACACTTCCTGCTTCAATTGCCAGTTATTTTCAAAACCTCTTGTCCAACATGAAGATGCCATCCATATACATTTAGACCAAACTGCAGCACAAAAATATCTTTCATCCTTTCCAAGGCCAACCTTGTAAAGCACATCAGATATGTATGTGAATTCGAATGTATTCAATTCAATCCGAATTGTGAGATAAGCAGACAAGCAGCCTTTCCACTCCAAGAATTTGCTTCTTCTCATGACTAGTATTTTACAAAAAACAAACTAACAAAAAGCAACAAAAACAAAAAAGCAGCCAGGCCTATTACACCAACAAGATTTAGTGTTTCAGCGCACAGGGAGCTTTAGGCCCTTTCCCAGACTTCCTTGGTCTGAAGTTGCTTTGCTGGTCCACTAATGGCCACCTACCTAGCAACTGTCTTGCAGAAAGACAACACAGTGGTTTTCAGGTAGCCACAAAGACAGATCTTACAGAAATAGATAAATCTGAAGATACCCAGTTTTAGTCTAAAAGAAACTTTCTCATATAGATACCTGCATCTGACATACAGTTTGTATTTGGAGTGCGATTGTTCCCATGCCCGCCAGTATTAAGTGCTATAATTTCAAACAGATTACCTTCCCAAGTCTGTCCAAAAAGACTCTAAGGCTCTGGTACTGCCACTGATGACACAGTTCCCACTGGAGTAGGTGCTAAGCATTCCTGGGTACTGTCACTATAAACTAGAGTTTCTCATTGCTCTGTGTGAAAGAGAGAGTTCTAGGCAGGGTTTCCAATTTAAACCAGTATTTATCAATAAATGCCTGCAGGACACAGTACAGTGGAGTGCTATGAATAAACAATGAGAACTGTGCAGAAGTTGGGACTGCTCAGTTTTAAGTTCTGTTAAGTCTCAGAAAAATCAACTGCACTTACGAGAACGATTACAATCCCAGAAGAAGAATATACAGAGTACCTGCGGTGTGCTTAAAGCAGCAAGAGGAGTTAACACACTGCGCGGGCTCAGGATGGGGTTTGCAAATAATCACCACTGGTGTCTCGGAATTATCTTTTCCAAATGTTCACTGGGGGCTGTGCACATACTGAGCTGAAAGCAAATGTGATGATTCTCAGTCCAATTCAAAATGTTTAGCAAATGACACAAAAATGACTGGACAGACTTAGAAGGCAAAAAAAATCCCTAGGAGGCCACCACTGTAACACAGCAGCACGTCAATTACTGAGGGAGATACCAGTTTTATCTGTAGCTGCTATCCCCTTTATGCTGAAATAATTAACATCTTCGGAAAGAGGGAAAAAACAAGTATAAAAGGACATATTGCACTGCCTACTCCAACAGATTTGTTTGTTTTCAGACTGAAGAAGGATTGCTGTTAAACACTGCAAGCTAGCCATGTTTTGTGAAAGCAGATGGGGGCTTTTTTTTTCCCCCCCCCCCTTTTTCTTTCCTTTTGTAAATCCTGGACTGCAACTCCAGTCCCAAGGGGAAATCATATTAAACTGAATAAATATTTCTGCACTTCTCTGAACCTCAGAAGGACAGTTCTCAAAGTTTTGCAACCTATTCTCTGATAAGAAAGGATGCATACAGGAATCAACTACAGGCAATAGTTTGCCCTTCAACCCACCCTTTTTTTAAACAATACTAAAACTCTTACTCCCAAACAAACTAAAGCTGTAACACAGCTGACACAAATCAGTCATTACCTGAAAAAAAAAAAAAACCAACCAAAACAGAGGACTTTGAAATAGAGCTACTTAACCCAGTGGCATAAACTGTCACAGTTTTGTCTGGACTTACTGGAGTCCTTTTAAATTCTCTCACCCACTTTTCTGATTAAACTCTCTCAGAAATTGTTAAGAAAAAAGGCAAGAGTTAAACAGAACTGTGTATAGAAATAAAGTGCTAATTACTTGTCTTTTAACTACTGACACATACCGCATTTCACTGCACATAATAGAGTTTTAAATTGACACTTAACATTAACAGCAAACTATTACTTACTATTTCCTTAAGCTGAACTTCTTAATCTCTAACTATCAAAGTAGTTAAAAGAGTCATAAACACTGTGCAGTAATTCATCTGCCCAATGTTTTTAATCACCATCAACCCAAGAGTTTCCTTTTCCTCATTTCCTCTTCTCCCTTTCTTTCCCCCCAAGCCAAGTATTCTCCATGTGAAAGCAACCTGCAAGAAAACTGAGAATGAAGGGCCAGTCCAGTGATATATTTACTTTACATTCAGAAACCAGGAAAAAGCCTCAATGGCCGAGAAACATAATTCCTTAAAAAGCTGCTGGATAGTCCTGTTCCTACAGAAAGGTTACTCTGTGCCTCAGTGCTCCCTACCAACAAAGAGCAGGCTCTGATCATACACACCTGATGGTATACATGGTTTTTGGCCTCATAACAATCACTAACTTTTAGAGAAACCTCCTCACTTAATTCTCAGGATTCCCAGTGACATTACTTTTGAGGAAGTGAACCTCCATTTATCCAGTGAAAAGCTGCATTCTACCTGTGCTGTAAAAACCTAAGTCCCCGCAGTTTTAACACATCTGTATCCTCTTCCTATCAAACAGTGTGCAAGTAGAATTACACCTCACGTGCTATTCAGACACATTTTAGGCCCCGAATTTCATTTGGATACCAGAAGCATGGCCACAAGGAAGACAAGTCTGGACAGGACATTTCCCCCTGCACAGCTAGTCATCATCAAGGCTGGTATTAGGGTGAACTGCATTAGCAGTTTACTTTGCAAATCGTCAAGCTAAAAGGTGAAACCTAATCGTTCATACTAGACAACAAACCCTGGAAGTAACCTGGTTAGAAGTGACAAAACACTGGAAATGTACAGCCTTTTTCAGAACACAACACAATGCCTGCAAATATAAAAGGAACAAACACTTTCAACAAGGAAAACAGCAGTATGCTACATAATCTGAGTGGGTAAATATGCACTATTACAAAGGAGATAAGCCTGTAATTTTAAGAGGTTGTTTTCTAAGGCAGTTGTGTTTCAGAAGTCAAAAGACTTTCTGCACAACAGGTCCTCTTGAAAATCCAAGCAAACCTTTTCAAAAGCTTAATGTGAAAGCACGTATGCCCTCCTTGAAGGAAGCACCTGATTTAAACAACAACAAAAAAAGTTTTGCCTTTCTGCTATCTGCCTCTTGCCCTGGGTGGCCTAAACTCAGGTGCCACTCTACTGTGCAAGTTACTGACATAACTTGCATTAAGAAAGATAAAAATACTTGCCATGGATTTTCTGAGCTTCTGGGTCATCCACACTGATCGCAATTATCTTCCAATCTGTCTCTCCTTCATCAACAAGAGCCAAAATACCTAAGACTTTCACCTGAACAATTTCGCCAGAAGAACGAATCTGAAACAGAACATAATTTCACAAAGATTTGGAAAACACTAGAATTTTTCTTCTACCTTACAGACAAAACAGTTTTACTACATTTTTGATTAGCAGCTAACAGAATTGCAAGATAGATCTGTAAACCCAATACACATCTATTTAACATTACCAGCCCTTCTCCCACCATTGCTATTCTTCAACCCTCAATTCTCCAGTCAGCATTTAAGTAGACAACTCAAGCTAAAAAAGTACCTCCTCTTCTACCCTACTTCCCCCACACCTTCTTGATCTTCACCCCAAACTGCAAGTCAAAAGTATCTCATACTCACTTTTTAACTCCTTCCTGCCTCTTGACTTTCTACTTTCTCAACTCTTAGTCTCTCTCTTGCTGTTCCTTCCTCTAGACTCCAATATACACATACACGCACACACCCTTTCCCCAGAAATATCAGCACAACTCTTGTTTGCATTTTCCTGGGTACCTTCTCCCTACAAGATAATATTCCTTTCATAACTCTTTCTGGATCCCTTGAAATTCAGCTTTAGGTTCCTTTCCTCAAATAAAGCCACCTTTGCTGAGCTCCCCAATTAACTTTCTCCATATGTAAAATATCCCAAGAGATCCCTCTTCCAAAGTCATCTGTTTCATAACCCCATCTTTGACACCAAGGAGGATTGCTCCATTCTTTGTTGCCTCCAGATGTGTAGAGTTTTCTTTCACTGAGCTAAAATTTTCCCCTATACCTACTAATGGTATTTGCTGTACCTCTTTTTTATCCACCCACTCCAAATCTCGTTACTCTGCAACACTGCAACATGTTCCTGTCTTCTCCTCTATAGAAGAGGGATCTACTTCTGTTTGCACCCATGAGAAAACTCAAACCTACCTTCTTTGTGGGTCTGACTTTGTAATTTTATGTGCATGATGCTGCCATACTTCCTCATCTTTCAGAAACTTAGCTCCAGTACTTCTAACAGAGGAAAAAGAAAGAAAACTTTTCCCTCCCCCAAAATCTTAACGCCCTCCTCCTTCACCCAAAACTCACTGTCCAGCCACAGAACTTCAGGGTGGTGGTCTCTTACTTTCCCTTTTATCCAGTACACAGACTTCACCAAATCCTGCTTTTTTTCTCCCTTTTAAAAATCCACTATTTCCTTGCCTATTCCCTCCTCAGATCCTCTATTAATACTTTTGTCATCCCCCGAGACGATTACCACCTTTACTGGTTTTCCCTCTGCCCTTCTCTTCCAAAAGTCATTACCAAATTATTAAACTAACATTGATAAATTAAATTAATTCTGATAAAGACAAACCTTTGAACCTATTTCACAAACATCAATAGGATCATTATCCCCACAGCAACCTGTAATATTATCTGTATGGTTTGGATCTTCCCAGGTCTGTCAAAGGAAAGAGAATCATCAGTTACAAGCTGATCTGCAATTACAATTTGTCTAACCACTAAATTACTAAGATTAATAAAAACACCAATAAAAACATCAGCTTTCTCAGAACAGTCTTGCTCAATGGGAAAAGAAAAAACAAACAAACAGCCAACGGACTGACGTCAAGTAACTCATCATCACACTCAGGACAAGTAACATGAGGATTACTGAGGATATAGTAGCAAAAGTATTACCTGCATTTGTGACTCAGCAGGCACACTTAATCAAATTGCAGTGATTAAGGCATCAGAGAACCCCGATTATGTATTTTTCTGGCTACTAGTAGTTGTGGGATTAAGCAAGAACATCCTACAATCACATTCTTATTATACTCGTTAAATACCATGGCGCTAGCATAAGTTGCTTTCAAAAACATCTAGGCTTTGAGCTAACCAAGCTCCTAGGTATGGATTTGTCAGCACCCAATTAGCTTTTTAAAGTTTTTAGATTTAGGTATGAAACATTTCTGAGTATTTTGAGATGCCTACATTCCCAAGAACAGCCAGCAGCTTGAGACCAAAGAAGCTTCTCCAGGAGGCAAGTTCAAATCCCTGCTCTGAGCTCTGTACGAGCAAGGAATCATAACCAAGTTATACTAACTAATTACTAGACCAGGACTTGTTTTATCTCTTCCTGGCTAGTAATGAGAACTCATTCCAAAGTCGAGAACTTTTCCCAGTAAGAATTTTGAGTCCAATGAAGTTTTGTGGAAAAGGTATTAGAAAACTTTTTTTCCCAAGGAGTTTACTGTTAGTTCCTGCTGTCCATGGTCAAACCTCCACCTCAAGCTTGTTCTTGAGAACCTGACTGGTATTAGAAGGAAAAACTGTGAAAAGCAAATGCCCAGGTGTTTAGGTAGCGGAATTATTATGAAAAAATTGATAAAGTGAATTTCAACTCAAAACTTATTTTTCCAATACTCTTCCAACGTGCTTTTTCTTTAAAGCTGCATGTAAAGCTGCTACTGCCCAGCTTCAGCCCTTCACCTGTAGGTTAGAAGGAAAGCTCACGAGGAGTTATATTGTCCTCCTGACAGTACAACTCCTCCTGCAATAATGATAGTCCTATCGCCATTTTTTTCTTCTCTGTTCCACAGCATAAAACAGCAGCCACAAATACGTATCTTTAAGCCGTATACTGGGACTGAACTTCTGGCAACTGCTGATCCTGATGAAAAGTCCTCTTGTGATAATGGAGACACTGAATTGGATTTTGTTTCTTACAGCTGCTAGTAGGAATCTGGACTATCATCTAGACTTCAACAATTGGAAGTGCAATGATCCAACTGGTATTTTAAAGTCATTACAGAAAATAAAAATGACAATTATCTCCAGCCCTCTCTGACTCACAAGGTAACAAGGGGAGCTGAACATTTCTCCTGAGGAAAGTGTCATCAGTCCAAAATTATGCACTTTGTGCAGGAAATTTTTCAAATGTTTAGTTTTGGCTTTGTACTAAGGCACATACGAATTTCGAAACATTAAATGGAATTGCTGGTTCCCAACTATACCTACTTGGAAACTTTGTCTACTGAGACTGCTGATTGGGTAGGAGCTTCATTGCTATACCCCAGCACCTGCCTGGTATCTCCTCTTCAGGGATCAAATACATAAGCAGATTTTCAGGAGTAAACTGTCATTGCTTATGCAGTTAAGTGTAAAGAAAATAAATTACTCTTTTTCTAGCTACATCCTGTTCTTCAGTACTAATTTAACTGCAATGTTGTGTTATTCACAGAATTGAAAAAAAGTTTAAAACCTTTCATTATGCTCACAATTTCAGCCATTAGTTGGTCTTTTTCAAAGCTCAAAGTTTTGAATGTCTCACGATCAGTAAAGTCTCAGTTCAGACAGAAGTTAACTAAGGCAGTTGAGGTTTAATCTAAAAAAGAACAGCCCTTGTGTTCCTCTTTGTTAAAGATATTAAGAATCCCAATAAAATTTATGCTGCAATATATGAAAATCCTATATTAGTTTTTTTTTAAAAATAGTCTTGTTTAAGCAGAAAAGGGCTACTTGGCAAAGTATTCTTGAATGGCAGACCATGACAGTTTAATTCTGTCACTATGGTACAGAGATGCAAACTAAAGATTTGAGATTTCTTGATCATTTAACTCCTTCCTGAAATACAGTACATATTTACACCCACACCCAAATTCTGATCAAAATTTATGGACACAATAAAGCTCAACATAAAAAAGCCCTAATTTACAAATCTATCGAAAAGAAACATCCTTCTTACAACGGATTTGCATTCCAGCAGTACCCAAGATTTACAAGGCAATTTACACAGAAGACAGAAAACTTTGACCATTATAACAAAAATGTTACCTGTGGGAGGGCCCCATAATTCCATATATAACCCTTGTGAGGAAAGATGTTTGCCACATATCGAAGCTTCCCTTTCTTTATATCTTGTTTAATGGGATTCAACGGCTCCTCAGTGGCAATCTAAGCAGATCGTGAAAAAAGAGAGAGAGAGAATGGTAAAATGGAAAGCAATTCATTCTGTACCCAACCAGTTAGAAAGCTCCATCTGGGAGCATGTGCTTGTGGTTTGAGAAGTATAAAAGTACGATGGTCTCACTCTAAATCTCAAGGGTCATGTTCAAAAAGCAGCTTATTAAGCTTTTAAATAACGTTGTGAAGTATGCAAGAAAAAAAAATGAATGTAGAAGAGGAAGTCATACATTTATAAGGAGACTGTCATGGTCAAACATAAATACTGAAAAGAACATAAGTTAGAAGCTCTTCCACTTATAGTACAAGTTCAACAGACATACAAATGGTGGCACAAGTTCTTCAGACAACAGGGGCTTTGACAGCAACAGGAAATGTTTCATCTCCTCTGTTCATTGCTCTCCTACTGCATACATCCCTTCTCTCCATTGCCTCTCAGCATGTAAATGGTTTTTAGTAAGGACAAGCTCTGCAGAGTCATCAAATAACAGCTTCACACAGGTTTGGAACAAGTTAAGCAGCATTAGAAAAAGGCATTCTTATTCCTGAAGAAGCACTCACAGAAGGATAAAGCTTATTATTGTCATCATCCTCCCCAAAACCTCAAATACAAACTCACTGCCATATAAGTTACCTACCACCCATCAGCTAATTCACTGTAACCATCCCTTTGACCCTCCACACAACTCAATCCGTGGTAGCTTGGCTCTTGCTTACAAACACTCATCTAAATGGCATCACATTTGTTACAGTCTATGGGCACACACTGGCTCAGGTGGTACATAGCTTGCGTGCATAAGCACACAGCCCTTAGTGCATATTCATTTTGCAACATCCTTGTAATTTACCTAAAGTGCCACCACCAAAGCCATCCCACAGGAATTCCAGCTTTTTGAACCACACCAAACTGTCAATAGCATGCACTTATTCCACAAATAAACCCTCTCCAAGAGCTGAAATCAAGGTTTATCACACATTTCTGGTTTCACACTTGATTCTACCTGCTTCTGGTCATAACTTAAAAGTGAAGACCTTGAATATGCCACCTGGAACTCTGACAGAAGTGGAGATCAGCAGTGCTTTTTCTTGATGTGAACTGGGACAAAGAGGAGTAACTGACAACAACGGACAAAAGTCTCATGAAAAGCACTTTCAGTTAAAATCAAGGGAAGAATAACAGAAATACAACAGACTGATGAGCAGGAGGTCTGGCACTGGGGATGTAACAGTGGGAAACATTCATCCTAAGGCAAGTTTTAATTTCCTACAGTCTCCATTCCATGTGAGGGAATCTCAGCACGGAGATGCAGAGAAGACCTGGTATTAGCACCTTATCGCAGTCTGGACTGAAGGACTGCCAGGACACAATGGCAAGGCAAGACAAGTGCCTTAACAATTAACACAGGAAATTTCAAATATATTAAAAGTTATAGATCAGAGAACTATATCTGGTCCCCTCTGTCAAGCCAGAAAAGTCTAAACCCACTGATTTCTGAACCACAATATTTTCTACCCTTGACATAATGTGCCAAGAGAAGGGGAGGGAGAACAACCTGAGCTTTACACAGAGTTCAAATAGCGTTGTCAAGGGGAAACTCTACAAAAGAGAATTCAACTTCCACAATAAATCATCATCTTAAAATACAATGTAAATATCCAAGGTAAACCTGCTTGCAGAATAACAACTGCGGTGGTAAACACAGTTCAAATCATTTTCCAGCATCAGGGAAAGAAGAAAACAAAATTTTGAAATAACAGGCTGGGGAGGTTCTTTGGTGTTATTTTTTAATAATCAAAATAGTTAACAGCTCAACCACAAACTTCCTTAAAAGCATCCGTGAAGCATCCCTAAGATTAATAAAAATGTTCAGGAAGATAGGACATATCCTGCTGAGATCTGTCGTTTCACAAACACTACAGATGAAGCATTACTCTGCTTCTACATTGTAATTGCAGAGGAACAACCCACTAGGCTCTACTTTTAAGATATCTCCCTGCAGGAGTAGATACTTTCAATCAGTGAGGTCCCCAAGTATCTTTTTTTTTTGGCACAAGGAAATGCTTTTTCATTTGCAACTCTGTCAGGATTTGGCCTAGAACACTATACAGCAGAAATCAGAAGAACTAAATCCTCTGAGTGGAATGCTCTATGAGCAAGCAAGAGCAAGACTAAATGTTGGACAAATGTCCTGCAAGCCAGTACTCTAGGACTCTATTGCAGGTATGCTGTATTGTGCAGTCAGAGGGCTGTCAAGAAGCAGTGTTCACCTGCAGAAGGGAAACAAAATTAGAACCTTAACACTTTATAATCACAAGGAAAATGTCTGTATGCACAACTTCAAAATAATTTTGAACAGCGAAAATTTTATCCACAGTCTGATTAAACTCTGACTATTGGAAGCCACTGCATTGTCATAACTTTAATAAATACCTATATAATCAAGGTATTTTTCTTAATTACCTCCATTTTTGCATTCGTCCAACGAGGCACTTCTACAATCATATTAAACAGGACCTAAACCAAAAAACAATGACAGAATTGAAAATAAAATCCACTTGGCAATTAGTATTTTACAGTAAGACAAATTCTCTCCTCTGTATTCAGCAGCAACACACATCACATGTCTCTGTTCCAGCCAATTTTACGTTAAGTACAATTTGTTTAGTTCTGCACAATGATACTCAGCCTCTTTCATTCATCCTTTCCCCACCCCACTCCTTTGGGAATACAAACAACTACAAGTAGTGGAAATCCACATGATGTTTTTTATTCCCGTATCAATATTAGTCCTCACAAAATGTTCAGAAAGTCCATGGAATGGCTTGCCACACGGCAATGGTTCAGTCCACTAGTCAAAGAGGATTGGACGTTTCTATAGGACAGTTAGCTTCCTTCAAGCACTGGAAAGGACAGTGTTTTGGTTTTTTCCTCTGAGGATTTATTTCTTCAGGCCCTCCTCTTTTGCCTCATTCTTTTTTTTTTTAAAAGGCCCATACAAAAGCAACAACTGCTGACATTTCTGATTCTCAGTCAAATCTGGTTGAAGTGAGGCAGAATGAGTCCAAAAGTGATGGCAGAGGAAGCACATGGACACAGACACCTCATGTTAGCCTTCTTCCTAACAGAAACAACATTAAAGTTGTTTTAAGAAAGTGAGTGGGGGGGAATAAACCTGAAACATAAACTTTCATGCTTTTAGAAGAAAAATAAGTAATCTACGCCCTTTTTACTGAGGAGGTTAAAGTGACATTTTCCAAAGAGAAAAACTGTGTAACTGCCGCAAGGTTTCTTTTTCTGAAGCTGTCAGAGTTAAGCACTACCAAGAAGTAGAGTATTAATTGGAATGGGTAACTAGCTCAAACCACCCAGCAATGTCTACATCCTACTTTCTCCTAGATTACTAAAATAACCCCAAAGTATCACATTGCCTGAGACAGCTCTTCATAACCAAACTCACATTGGTATTAAAAATTGCAACAGTTCAGGAAAGACAAAATATGTTTTTGAAGAAATTTGTAGGAAAAAAAAAAGTTAAAGACTCTTTAACTACACTACAATTAAGGCTCCATTGGCCTCTTAAATATTTGTATTTTTGTTTCTTTTATCCTGCAGCTGCAACAAACAAATACTATTACCAGGGTCAATGCCACAGTCTGATTAAAGTAATTCCAACAGTTCTATGATCTCCTCCCAAACAAACCTGGAATGTGGAAAGCAAGAAAGCAAAAGAAAATCCCAACTGTCACTCAGCATTTCTCCCATGAGATCACAAGCTATGCACAATCCTGACAGCAAATTCCCAGTAAATTTAAATTAAATTCGCCATCCATAAGTACTGTGCCCATACTGCAATCAGTGGCACGTCAGATGGAATCACTTTTCCCAATCAGGTCATAACTGAATAAAACAAGAAGAAAAAAGGGAAGAAAAAAAAAAAAGAAGAAAGGTGCTTAGGATCAGTTTCATAAAGCACACCTTATGTATATAAGAACAGTTCAAACAGATAAGTAATCAGAAAGAGAGCAGGCAGAACAAAGCAACATACATGCAGCAGCAGGTAAGGGAAAGATTGGAAAAGAGCCAAATAAAGTCTGCACATCCATCTGGGGAACACTTGGAAAAAAGCAGCACAGCACGAAAGCCAGTGCTGACAAGAAACTCTTAGGGAACTGCCAAGCAGGTCAAAGAATTGTTCTGACTGGTAGCTACAGGCAGAAAACTTACAAATTACTTCTGGAATTATATACAATGTCTTCCCGTCCACCACAATCCTGTATTTTTGTTGGTTTAGATGCCACTGTACATTTTCCTGACCATGTCTAATACAATGGCTTCAGTTGCCTGTAGATCTTGGGTTTGAGCTTTGATTGGCTAAGAGTTATTCCAGGTCTTCACCAAAACAACTCTTAGGGCTGGATAACAGCTGGACTGAAATGAATACAATGCTGCTCTCAAAAACAAAAAATCACTTGGATTTAACTCAGCTCTAAGACCAAGCCTTCATAATTTGTGGTATCAGTCAAATGTGAATTGTCAAGAGTCTTAAATGTGACAGCCTGACAGATTAATTTGCATGCAAAAAAATCCCTGAAAGTACTCTCTCTAATGCTAAGCTGCCACAAGCATTTACAAGAGATTAATAACTTCATGCAGTGCTTACATTTAAAAATAAAAAAGTTTTATTTATAGGGCAATCATATTTTCACAGTGATGAGACAGGATTCACTGGTGTGGAAAGGAAAGCACATACTAGATAGCTTGACAGACAGAAAGAGAGAAGTATACTCCTCTGGTTTTTTAGGGTGTTTTTTTCCTCCTCTTTCTTACCTTGTTCCCCTCCTTGCCTAAATATCACCCAGGAATTTTTCCATCACTTTTATTTTCCCAGACCAAACACCTATTTCTTCTGACCACTTAAATGTTCTCCCCCATCCCCTACTGCAAAACCGTTCCTGCCTCAGCTGCGAACAGAAATGCAAGTGTCAGACACCACCTGTCTTCACAGATTACCATCTGCATATGCCATTCAGTGGTTAGTTTTGGATGGTGAATGCCTCTGGTAATTGATATTTTTATCTTTATTCTACATCAGTAAAACAAAAAATTCCACCTCACCAAACCCCCAAGTGAGCACTTAGACCCCCTCAAGCAATGGTGAGGCTGTTTCAACAGCCCATTTGACACACCTTCCAGCGACAGAAAAAAGATCTCTCACGGAACAAAAAGTATTGCTTTGGAAAGTTTACCATTTAAGTGCCTTAGCATGACAGCAGCCAATTGGTCTGCCCGTGAACTGTTTGCTGCAGTTCAGATTTAATCCAGCTCTGCAAGGGACTCCATGACAGCAGACCGTTCAACAGGCCAGATGACGTAGCTCCTACAGGCTAGCCTCATGCCAGCTCTGCTAGCTGACGGTTTCTTCAGGACAGTCTCCTGGAGCATGCACGAAAAAAGGAGGAAACCATTTCCTAGATTCAGAAAAAGGGACAGAACCCATCTACATGGGGAATTGACCTGACAGAGCCCAGAGGGACTTTCAACCCAGGGTATTACGTAGCTTGTTTGACTTCGGGTTAATGTGAACACAAGACAGACGTTTGTACTTATGCTCTATTATACCTTGAAGAGGCGAATGGGGGCAGAGGGGGAAATCTATTTACTCAACACAAAGAATTCAGAAGTGCATTTCCTAATTCCCAAAACTGAATATGAAAATCAGCAGAAAATGACATCAGAAGGAACAACTAGTATACCTAAATGATATACTTTATTTCCTAAGAACTACATGCTAAACACATTACATGGGAACTCATGTAGGATGTAATAAGTGTTTGCTTTATCGGGGTGTTTTCTTTAACACTGCTTGGCAACTTACTGCATTCCATTTCAGTTGAACATAATTTTTAATTTATCATGATACCATTTTTGCCAAGACAAGCAAAAATCTCTTTCACATAGAGAACAGGAACAGTTTTTGTTTTTTGAAATAAGAAAACCACAGAAAGATATAAAAGATACACAAATACTTCAACACATTCATACAGCAAGTGTTGAGAAAAGCAAGGAAAATACAGACTGTTGTACCCAGGTAAACTGTGAGTCAGCATTCTCTCCAATAAGACTGATGGGCAAAAATAACTGCTAGCTCTGACTGTATGGATCCTTAATAGAAGAAAACTCATTTTGGTTAAGAGTTTGTTATTACAAACCTGAATATCACTGGGGGAAAAAAAAAAAAAAAGCACATTTTGACACTTTTCACAACCTACCCTTCTGGACTCCCATACACTCTTCTCAGACACAATTCTTCCTTACCTAACTTTCCCTTTCTTGTTCAACTACTTCCTTTGGCAGTCTTCCCAAGTTTCTTAGCTGGTGCATTTGAGGGTAGGGTTCTGAATAGGTATGATTTTGCCCAAGGGTTGCAACAGGTAATACTCAACACTAAAGGTTCAGCTAATTTGAAGCAGAAGTGGAGCAACCCATGCAAAGCAAGGAAAGTGACAAAACAAGAGAGGAAAAGAAAGGAACAGAAACTCAGTATCATTTCATAAAATGAAAAACATCACCACTTTTTAAGGCCTGATTGTCATTCACCATCACCCTTGCGTGACATGGAGAAGAGAGATGCTAAAGCTTACAATTACTTTAGTCGTTTTCACAGTAGAGCGCTCAGAAAAAAAAAAAAAACCTGAAAGCATTAGAGGCAGCATTTGGGGGCTACTGTCCCTTCCTCACTGAGAAGCTCTGAGCTCACAAGACACAGAGAAGAAAAAGCAGCTATCATTTCAATTTCTTTTCTGTCTGCTTATTTGCAATCTTGCACCTGAGGACTAACGAGAACAAAAAAGATGAGCTGCAGTCCAGCAGCAGTGTAAACAAAGGGAAAAAAAAAAAAAAAAAGGAGAAGGAAAATAAGGACTGTCATGAAATACAACCAGAAATAAATGGAAAGGGACTTGCTTATAAAATGAGTACCTGTGTTATAAGCATTCCCAATGTAACACTTGCTACAAGGTATTTGCCAATGCAAACAACAAACCAGATGCCAACAACATCTGGAGACCAAACATACTGTATCCAAATGAGAAGTCAGTGGTACTTTTCCAATATAAATTAGCATGCCACATAGCAAAAAAGGAATGCAGTGCCCAGCATAAATGCAAAGTGCCTGCAGCCTCTTCATAGTGTACAGTGAAGAGGAAATCATGAACACTATGTAAGTTTTTACCTACAGGTATCCTAAAAGCTGTGTCGGACATACTCTCTGATAAACTAGGTACTGGACACATTCACCCGCAAAACTACTCACTGTACAACCATGACACAAACGAAAATGAAACACTGACTTTCTCAAGTTTAAAGAACCATTTATTTGAAGTTAAGCTTGATGAAATCACTAATACAACTTTCTCAGTAAACCAACTCTACTCCAGTAGATTTTAACTGGACTGCTGAGTGAAGATTATTTCTACTCTCAGTATTTGCTAATTTACAAGCACACAAAGCAAGGCTTGCAGCTATTGGACACATCCATAAAAAAAGATTGGGCAGGTTCAAACATCATGGTGACACCTTCACTGATAATCTAAAATTTGGAACACACACATCCCTGAGTACACATAATGGCCCAGGTTACATATACCAAAAAAATGCCTAATGTGACCAAAGAAGGTGACAGAGGGTATAGTTAAGACAGACTACAAAGTCAGTACAAAGTTTGCACTTGTACTGCACAGGAAATGATGACTTTTCCTTTCTTATGAAACATACCGACTTTTCCATAACACAACTCTTGTCACCAGTTTTGAAGCATGAGGCCCTCTGATCATCACCTATTCAGACTGTATGACCACTCTGATGACCCTTATATCTCACCTGACTATTTTTTTGCCTGACAGAAGGAATTCAACGTAAGTCCACAAGGGCATTCCAGCACTATGCAATCCACAGGATGCAACAAAACAGAAGTTGTCTTGTCTCTCTCTTTTTTTTTTTTTTTTTTTTCTCCTCTCAAATGCTCTCGTGGGTGCCTGAAAGTTAGAGGACTATAATCTCTACATGCTTGGACAGATTCCTTTACCAAGGCCAACATTTTAAATAAAACTTTGTATCCGAGAACACCTGGGTCCTCTGAATGAGATGACATGTGAATACTTTACAAAAAACATACAATGACAAGTAGATTAGAAACCCTTTCACTACAGCAGGGAAGCAACATGTCACATTTTATCTTGAAAAGAAAATGATGACCTCTTCAAACCTTCTTGCTTCTAGACATGGAAGACCATATTCAACAACTAGCCTCTGAGAGTTTTGACTGTAACCACAGTGGGAACATCCACTCTTCCAGAGAGAGAGATGCGAAAGTTTTGATACCTTTCACAGAGATTTACTTGGACAGGAGTGGATTCTGAGTGCCTGCAATGCTTAAGACAAAGCAAAGGTTCAGACTGCAAGCTGGTAATAATTTTGAGACTGAAGCTGAAAATTATTTCTTTCAACATAGTTTCTCCCTCAAAATAACTTCTCTCTTGTCTTCAAACAGCCAAAAAACATCTGTGAATACAAAAAGATCAGTTGTCAACATTGACTGCAAAGCTAAATTTAATTGAGATTTGGGAAGGTCTAAAAAGTTGCAAGAAATGGCTGCATTACTCAGAACAGCTTATACAGAAACACCACAGAGTTTCTCTTAGAACTACAAGCCAAGACTGCAAAACAGCTAACAGGGACTTGTATGATGTGCATTCCCCTATCCCATGAATGGTGAAAGCTGAAACTCCTCGACTTTGAGACTTT
>NW_009258309.1:210197-215973 GCF_000687185.1 Egretta garzetta
TTGAAGAGACTCTGGCAGACTTATCGTCATTTTCTGTTAGCTAAACTGACATCTGATGAATACCAGTTCAGCATAATTTAACACATGCTCTTCAGAGGGCTTGCCCTTGTGGAGAGTTAACAAACAACCGCCACCCTAAAAGCACAAGTTTTAAAGATGCCACTGCATTTCCAGGGCAAGAGAATTCTGGCCAAATTCAGTGCAAGGATCAGCTGAACACCAGGTGTTAATAGTAGCCTTTGCATCCCTAGAACAAGAGTCAGGAGTACAGTGCTTCAAAGGTCTCTAGAAATCAGTACATGGCATTAAATTCCTCATTTTCCCTTCATCCCCTGATTAAGTTGTGTTTTCCCTAAATACAAGCACAGGGATGCATTTCTCACCAGGCCAAGGTGAGGAGAGCTGCTGCCCAGTGTAAGAAGAAACCGCTTTCCTGAACACAAAGATCCCTTTATTTTCTCTCTTCTCCCCAACTACCAAAATGATGATAAAAATTTCTAAATTATTTGCATTCTCGCATTTCACCATCTAAGTAAAGACCAAGCATGTTTGGGAAGCCTATAGCCTGCACGTTTGTTTGCTTACTCGCATCAGAAACCCACGATGACTGGAACATATATTTGCCTTTGCTCATTTTCCATAGTTCTATTAAACCACAGTCCAGAGCACTCTCATAGCAGGAGTTATGTGAAGCAGCTCTGGAGTCTACACTGGCCCAGGAAGCAAGAGCTGCTCAGCCTCACCAGCATTTTTTCCCACCACTCCACAGGCTGATCCAGAGAGCAGAAAAAAGGTACTAGAAACGTGATTTTCAACAACCTATCATGCTTCCCACTACACAGACAAATACAGTTTTGAACAGTTTTAGACACTGCATAAAACAGGCTTTGCATCTTTGCAATCGGCAGGTATTGTCACAATATTCATAAGCAGGTAAGAAACAGAATACTTTACTTCCAAGCAAGAACAGTAATTAAGAATTCACGTTGCAAGACAATGATTTTTGAGAAAGGCTACCGGCACATACTCTTTCTCCTCAACAATTCTGCTTTCAGGCATGAGTCTACATCTACTAAATAGTACTTAAATGGGCATCAAGCAACAGGAAATCTAAAAAGCGTTACCTAGGCATTGTAGCTTGAGTGAATCACAGGGCAAAGGGAGGGGAAATACATAGTACAGGATTGTGTGGGGGCTGGCATACAGTAGAAGAAGCGGTGTACCACATGCTAGTTGCAAAACTATGAGAGCCCAGACAGTTAGGTCAGTTCTTTCACATTGGATGGGTAGTTACAGTTTTGCAGTATGACTGGCCAAACAGATATTGAGAAGATAAAGACTGGGGGACACACAGACACATCATGGCCTTAAAGCATATTTTGTTTCATTTTTTTCTTTCACTTTCTCCCACTAATTTTTAGGTACTCCTATGCCAGGGAAAGCACTGTAAAAAATGCTACATTTTTGAAAAGACACATAAACAAATCTTGTTTCACAGAAAAAGCCTCAGCAGACATTCCATGGGTTTGGGGGTTTCTGTTAGGCTTCACTTCAGTGCTGGTTAATCCTGAACCATTAGCAGATGTGATTTTTCTCTCCTTGGGCTTCCCAGATGAGTATAGTCCTAAAAAGCAGATACTAAGTCTAATTTCTGCCCTAACATACTTAGGATTTCTGAAGTTTTGTATATATGCCAAAGATTACCCACAGTCAGAGCATAATGAATATTTCATTAACAGAGGGTTTTTTGAAAATGTTTCTGAATGCAATAGCAAAAAAGATAACATATCTACGCTGCAGTAGTCATAATGAACCTTTCAAAGAGGGGTATAAAAGTGTTTGCCCTTGAGAACATCTTGATGAATAAAAGAATGCTGACATTTCTGGCCCGTTCAAAGAGGAGAATATTAAATCCCTTTAAGCTTTCTCTTCCTAGAAGACTTGCATTTGAAGACGTCAACTATATTCAGTAAGAGCAAGTTCACTTTGCAGAATAGCAAAGTGATGTTGGAAAGGAAACAGAGAAATAGAGGGAATAGGGAAAAAAAAAAGCTTAGCAGTACCTCACTTCCAGTAGTCTTTGACCTCTTTGCAGGAATCTCTTTATCCTAAAAAATACTTATATAAATACAGACAACAGTAGTTTTCAGTGCAACTGAAACATCCCTTTGTGAGCATTAAGGCCTAAACTATAACTTTAAAAAGTACTAAGTCCTGTTTCATTGTGAAATTACAACCTTCCAGATGTTAACAGAGGAAGGTAAAAATGTACAAGGATACATCCGCTTTCTCCCAGCTACTAAAAAATTTAAGCAGCAGCTTAGGCCTGTCCTCAACTGACTAAAAACAGAGTCTCATCTTTCTCTTCAGTTGAAAAAGATAAAAAACAAACCATCAAACAAAACCAGTATGGAAAATAAGGCTGGAGTTATCAGTCATAAAACAAAGTCCACACAGCTTAGACCAGGGGAGGGAAAGAATGTAACATACAACTCTTTATGCCTTTCTCTTGCAAAGAAGGCAAAATTAACAGACACCTTCATGGTGATTCCCTTTCTCACTCCCCCCTTGGGCTCCTGTATCCTATGGAATGTTCCTCCCTTCCTTGCTCACACACCAAAATGAAAACCTCTCCACATTGGTCAGACATCGCTGTACTATAATTCAATTGACCGAAAAATCACAGACTGTAATCCACCCCTGCAAGCCTTAAACTCTAGGTGCAGGGACAGGAAGGCTCCCAGGCAATGTGTGATGAAAATGCCTGTTGCTTTTCCAGCAATACCACCCACTGAACAGAGCATCTTAGTAATGACTCTCTGAAAAAGATTCACCTCTTCCATTGACTAGCACACTTAGGCTCTGCTGATCAAAAAGGTTTCATGCATATTTTTCATAGAATCATAGAATCACTTTGGTTGGAAAAGAACTTTGAGATCATCAAGTCCAACCTTTAACCTAACCCTGCCATCCCACCACTCAACCATGTCCCTAAGCACCTCATCTATCCTTCTTTTAAATACCTCCAGGGATGAGGACTCTACCACCCTCCCTGGGCAGCCCATTCCAGAGCCTGACAACCCTTTCGGTGAAGAAGTTTTTCCTAACGTCTAGCCTAAACCTGCCCTGGCACAACTTCAAACCATTCCCCCTTGTCCTATCATCTGTTACCAGGGAGAAGAGGCCGACCCCCACCTCACTACAGCCTCCTTTCAGGCAGTTGTAGAGGGCGAGAAGGTCTCCCCTCAGCCTCCTCTTCTCCAGACTAAACAACCTCAGTTCCCTCAGCCACTCCTCATGAGACTTGTGCTCTAGACCCCTCACCAGCTTTGTTGCTCTCCTCTGGACATGCTCCAGCAAGGCAACATCTTTCTTGTAGTGAGGGGCCCAAAACTGAACACAGTATTCAAGGTGCGGTGTCACCAGCACCAAGTACAGGGGGATGATCACTTCTCTCGTTTTAAATAACTGAAGAGATTGGTTCATTAGTTCAGAAGTCTCAATCTGAGCACGTTACAACTGCTCACCATTCATATCATCCATAGAGACCCAGCAACAAACCAACAAAACGGACGAAACCCTTCCAACCTGTTTGTGTAACAAGCATACCATAATAAGCAAACCTAAGTCTAAACCAAAGACTGGCTGTTCCCACTGGTGACACATAAAACAGGCGTTTCATTATTGCTATAATGAAACCCCAGGGAGTGTGGCTAACAAGACGTGAAAGTGCTCAGCTGCACCTCACGCCTTGTAATTCTCCAAAGGTGCGATTACCACTTCTCTCTTGGGCATTATTGTTGGCTTCCGATTATAATGATCCTTTTGGGAATTAAAGAAATACACCCTAAGTTACATAAGAACGTGCTGTACATCTCCTACTGCAAGGAAATGTACACCTTTAATTGCAGATATGGAAAAAAGCCACTTTAAAAGGAGTAATAGTAGAAAATTAATTCAAGAGCACATAAACACAAACCTTAAACACAGAGGAGAGCAAGATACAGCAAGGGTTCCCCCCACCCTCAATCACTTGGAGACATAAGGAGATACCTAGGCTTGTCTACACAGCCGTCATTATGTATCACTGCAAATTACTAATCTCAGCAGAGGAAATTTGGCAGTTATTGTGCCTATATTACATAAGGAATCAGCCTGGGTTAAAATGGTCCTTTCTGGTGCTATACATTTGTCTGTTAGTTGCTTAAAAAAATGGTTTAAAAAAGCTGCATTTTTACCTGAAGTATAACAGCAAAATTGTTATAATTTTGAAATTAATTGTGTTTCAAGGCATAAATACATACCTCTTTAGATCCAGCAAACAGTGGAATGTCGTGAAATGGGGAAATATATTTACCATCTGCATTCTCTGAAAAACAAAACAGGAAAGTAGTGTTACAAATCTAAAGATAGGCCATTAAGATGTTGGTATTGCTAACTATTATGCATTACAGAAATGTATGATATGCTACAATTATGCATGTTAAACTTTTAATTTCAAGGACTAGAACATAACCTACATGAAGGACAAGGAACTTGATTGTTTGACAAGGATTCATTAGAATCAAAATTATTGCTTGAGTATTCAATACCATCCTTCTCTTCTGACTACCTGGCAATACAAGCTATGTTAAAGATGAGAAGACCCTTTCATTCTCTTTTCTTCTACTGCTTGGCAATACACAACCACTAATGGAGAAAAAAAAATACCAAGGGAACCTCATTTCCACGAGTGATCAGTGAATTCATCTGGGTTTCTAGCAACACTGCCCTTGTGACTTACTGTACTTCTAACAACCTGAGTTTCAGGATCACAAAAAGAAAACCCCCCAACATAGCAGGCCAAAGTCTGACCAAGAGAAGTGAGGGATTGGATAACTCCTCAGGTCCCAGAAATTAAATACCACACCTGGAAACCATCAGAAACTGACATTAACTTAACGGGGGCCCAATCTGCACCTCAGCCTTACTCCCACTGTAGAAAGGAATAAAATTCACTGGAGTGGGTCCTTAAGCTTTTCACATTACTCAGCAACTTTTCAATGTACTAAATGCCCAACTACTGCATCAAAACAGAAACATCAACAATATAAGGCGCCAACACAAATCTCATGAGTTTCTCCTCTGCTAGCACCCCTGTTCACAGTAAAGGGAAAAGCAGACAAGGGACTTCACTTAGTTTTGGACTCTACTTTGACCACCTCAGCAAAGAGGCATATGTGATGGCTGGTTGTGCAACTTCTGGAAGCCTCCCAGATGCTCCTCCCAAATAAAATAAAGTTTAGTGGTAGGCTTCTTATTCCCACTAACTAAAGTGGCTTTCTCTAGATGAGCTCCTGTGCTGACAGCCCCTCCCCGGGGACTGAGCACGAGGGAGCCCTGGCAGGGTACTGCCAACAGGGTACAGGACGCCTCCGCTTCTCTCGCATCAGCAGACGTCAGAATTAACTGCTTGTAAGTCAATGGACCAGGAATGTACAAAACCACTGCTAGAGAAGGGGCATACAAACAGACAACAGTGTTACTAAAATGCGTAATACAGAGGCTGCACGCCCCCAGCTCTCACTGGGTTGTGAGAAGCCTGCTGGAGCTCCCGGCGCCACTTGCTGCTGCCGGCCCCACAGGCCCCTTGGGGCTGCAGCCCCACGTTTTGGCTGCCAGCCTCCCCTCACCGTGACGTTTCTGGAGGGAGGCCCGGCCTGGCGGCAGGGGCCAGACCATGCTCCCACGGGGCTGTCATACCCCAGAGGCGAGGTGGGGCGGGGAGCGGCTCTCA
>NW_009258309.1:215998-216261 GCF_000687185.1 Egretta garzetta
GGCGGCCCTTGGGGTCCCAGAGCACCCCCGTGGCCTTGGCGCCCAGGCTGCCCCACCGCTGCACCACGGCAGTGCTTCACCCCCGGCACCCCCCGCGCCTCTTCAGCCTCCAGGGCCCTTCGCTAGCTGGGGAAGGGCACGGCTGCGCCCCGCACACCAGCCCCCAGGACTGAGCAGGCCCAGCATCCCCTCCAAAAGCGGATCTGCCGGGAAATCCCCATGCTCTCCACACAGAACTGCCCCCCTGGCCCCGGGGGGAAGCT
>NW_009258309.1:216751-219222 GCF_000687185.1 Egretta garzetta
CTGAGGCCAGGGTCAGCACCTCAGAGGAAGGAGGAGGCTGTAGGGCGCCTGCACAGGCCCAGCCTCAAGGGAAAGCTCTGCCGAGGTGAAAACAATCAAAAAAACCCCACCTGAGCTGGCAGGGGTCTGCCAGCGGTGTGCCTGGTACCCCAGCTGCACCCACACTGAGGTGCTTTTAGGCCACCAGCGCTGCCAGAGGTGTGGATGCAAAACTAGGGGTGACAGCGGCATTGTTGTTATCCTTACCTGAGGCCCGCATAGGTGTGAAGACCCTACCATGCCACCCCCTAGGAAGGGAAGCATTAATTTCTTCTTGGCACACACGAGTTTTATGTCGCCCAAGCCAGTCTGTGTCTGCACAACTTATAGGTGGGCTATTTGCACAGGTTCCCAATGGTAGATACATTTTTATATTGAACCCTGCTGATATTTAAATTTGATTCTCATCTGTATTCAGGCTGTGCTGATTTTAAAGCTTATTACCCCTACATATGATCAGATGCCTTTGAATTCTCTTTTCATTGATCCTTGAGGAGGATTTAAAATTAATTTCCGTTGTCGATATGAGTGGTAAAGGTCTTGGAATAGTGCTTCTTATTCATGGATCTTTCAGAAATTCCTGAAAAGGGGCAGATACCACTATTTGCATTTTACTGTTGGAGAAACTGAGGCAGGACACATTTTGTTGCTGTCATCACTCTTAAATCCCAAGCTATCATCTTGTGTATTCACCTCTAAAGGTGCTCAATGTTAGCTTTGAATTTTAACTCTGAGTTGAATTACCCTGAAAGATTTCTGCAGGATAACTCCATGTTACCCTGGTCAAACAGTATTTTAAAGGCTGCGGGGAGACCCGATTACGGCCTTTCAATACCTAAAGGGGGCCTATAGGAAAGATGGGGAAAATCTTTTTAGTAGGGCCAGCTGTGACAGGACAAGGGGTAATGGTTTTAAACTAAACCAGGGTAGGTTTAGACTAGATATAAGGAAGAAATTCTTTACAATGAGGGTGGTGAAACACTGGAACAGGTTGCCCAGAGAGGTAGTGGAGGCCCCATCCCTGGAAGCATTCAAGGCCAGGTTGGACGGGGCTCTGAGCAACCTGATCTAGTTAGCGGTGTCCCTGCTCCTGCAGGGGGTTTGGACTAGATGACCTCTAGGGGTCCCTTCCAATGCAAAACATTGGGAAATTACTTGCAGCAGAAAGGCTAAGTCAAGCTCTTCCATCAGATTTAAATGGTATATAACTTCTTCCCTTTATTCGTCCCCTATACTGTTTGGTAGATTGGGCTTCAAAAGCATCAGGGTTGTCTGTTCGGTGTGCACAGTAAGGACCCAGCACTATTTTACACCAGAGTGGGAGATTTTCCTGATGGCCTCAGTCACTGTTCCCCCATGTACTCGTCTGAAATGTGTTAGTTACTTTTCTGGATCTTGGAGGGAGCTATACTCTAGAGTGTGGATTTTCCATGACAATAAAGGCTCTGGGGGAAAAAAAACACTATGGTCTTCTCTGATTTGTGCCACTGCTTGCTATATTTGTCACAACAGACTTTTCTCCAGGAGAACAGAGAGGCTCTTTTGCAGGCCCATTACCCACCTCCGCAGAAGCTGCAAAATAGTAGTTGCTGTTTCACCAGGGGAGTTGGCATCTTTCTTCACTGAGTTCACCAACCGCAAGGTTTTCAGGGGTAGCCATCTCAACTAGACATGTAGGGGTGAAGTTCTTCATGTGCGGTCTCTATTTGAAGTTCTTAATTTTTTAAGTTTGTCAAGGGGGAAAATAATGTGTTTTTCATGTGGAATAATAATAATAATAAAAAAAAAGTAGAGAAATTTTTTTCTAGTATAAGAAAGTCTATGCCGTGCTTTCTTTGAGTTGGCCAGCTGCTGAAACAGGCAAGGTTAAACACAAACACGTGCCATGGGCCTAGCCTTCCACCTCTGCTTAGTTCTGAGGAATCTGGATTTCATTTATGGATGCTCAGAGCCTTTGAAAATCATTTACTGAGCACGCACACAGTATTTTTGCACTTGCAAAGTTGGCAGTTGGGTGTAAGGTTACTCTAAAAGGAGTCCAATATATATTTATTTCCCGATACAGGCTGGAAAGTGAAGTACGCCTCTGTGGCCAAGAGTCCCTGTAAGAGGCACAAAGGCTGAGCGCAGCGTTCTCCGTTGCCTTGTGTTGTGAACATGGTCTTATCTAAAGCTTTCTCGCCCAGAATGGGAAATCGGCTGTGACACATTTGGAATTCATGAAATACAAACGAGTTTCTGAGCAGGCACTTTTTAGAGGCATAAATAGATGCCATCATGTTACCTAGCAAGAGTAGATGCAGCAGAAAAACACACAGAAACCCTGTTAATACTGCCAGAGCAGAGAACGTGATGCTCTAGTACTCTAAGGTATGCAAAATTCTCTTACTGTGGCTGAAAATAATAACAATAATAATAATAATAATAATAAT
>NW_009258309.1:219278-226403 GCF_000687185.1 Egretta garzetta
ATAATAATAATAATAATAAAGCTCTAAATAGATTTGACTGTATTTCTCAGTATTATGCATTATATTACACAGAATGTGGTGGAAATACGTACGGTGCTCCTCAAGTCATACTTGGGTAAGACCAGCTTCCCGGTTAGGATAGATTTACCTAAGATTCTTGAATCTTTGAAGCAAATGGATGCTTTGGTTCCAGTATCTACCTTAAGCAAATTCCCCCCAAGGCTTTTACTACCCAGGTGTTATCACACCTCTTTTTATTCCCAAGGGTTTTACACCCCAGCTGCTTCAAGTACCATTCCAGTTGGGCCAGCAAAAGGCATGTATGGGACTGATCCCATTTGTTGACCTTGAAACAGCTCCCACTGAAAGACCATGAAAATATTGCTGTTTATTTCAATGGAATTAGAACCAGGTCCTTAAGTAGGGCTTACATGGTGCTTAGGTTTTATGCTTGCCCTCTGCACAGGGGTGAATCTCATTCCAGCAGAATGCCACTGGAGTATAGCAAAAACTCAGCACCGGTAGAACCACCTAAGCCTGAAGGACATCCTTCCTTTAAAAGTTTGTACTCTGCAGTGTATGTTTACATTTATTTTATATATATTTACATATAAACACACACACACAGAGACAGATGTATGTGAAATGAATGTTTTGCCCACAAAAATGCTGTGCAAAGTAAATGTGGAAAACATTATCTATATTATAATAAAAAAAAAAAACCAAACAGTCAGTTTCCCTTCCTCCTGAATGGAAATAATTTCCATCTTTTCAGCTAATAAGGCTTTGAAGAGTTTCATTAGTACTGCTCTGCGCTATTTCAGCGTGTTTGCTCTTGACTGGTGATCACATCATTATCGTTAACTTTTGCTGTAACGTCACTTCTCTCTCCATGGCTCGTAAGACCGTTAGCCTGAAGGAATCGATTCCTGCCAGCCTTCTGGTTTGCTGCTGCCGGTGTGCAGAAGGCCGGCAGTCGCGGACAGCCGTGCCCCCCCCAGCTGCCGCCGTGGAACTGGTCACCGCCTGCGCTCGCTTGCCAGTGCTGACTGGTTCAGCCGTCGCCGCCTCGCCAGCATGCTGATGGGCCCGCTCGTACCTCTGCTCCCTAGCTCTGATCCAGCCGAGCATGGCGAGCTGAGGCGGCTCAGGGACGGTGGCTAAGTTAGTCAGGCTGCTTTTCAACCGGAGCAAGTTAAGGAGTGTGAACAGCTCCTTCTGTGGAGCCTTGCACTGACAGTCTGCAGCAGGAGGAGGATGACGAGCCATCGGAGTCAGTAACCTCTTCCATTGGCACAGCTGGATTTGGGAGAGGATGTCTACGCACAGACTATGCACGCACGTATTTGCATTTTACACGCTGACAGATGCCTGATGGCAGCAAAAGACTATATCACCTAACTAAAAGGAACAAATTGTGTGTATCAGGAACTAGAATTTGGTTTATCAGGTTACCTTACTTTCCATCTCAATGTGAATAAAGACAGAGGCTCCTATCCCGAAGAAACTAAGTACTTCGTGTCAGACTGTGAACCCTTTTTTGTAGCGGTGAACTCACTTCAGTCACCCTAGTGCTTTAAGAAGACTGATCTTTATGATATTTATGCAAAATTCATTTTGAGTCATAATATTCACTACCGCTTCTAGGAGGATGTCAAGTTTACACCCTGTTTTTTTCTGAATAAATTGTTTCTCTGAGCTGTCAGTTCTGTTTTTAACCATGCGTTTTGTTAGGCTCCCAGTCATGTATGTTAGATAATCTTGCCAGATTAACTTCTCTGGACCTCTGCCTAGAAAGTGATTTGCCTATCGAGAGGCCAGGACACTGCGTCTGAGTCAGACTTTGCAGGGTATGCCCATTTCTTCCCTCCTGGGCATCTGTACCGAGTTCATTTAAACCCCGTGAACCAGGGACTTTCAACCTACCGTAACTCCCACCAAAACTTGTTTGTGAGTATGAACTGAAACTTAATTTTTTTTTAAGACTCTTAACCTTTGTTACTCCAAAGCAACTTCCCCATCACAAAACAGAAATCAGCAAACAGTCTTCTCTCCTGCTCGTTCGTTCATTTGTTCTTTCACATCCGTGCACATGCACAAGAAGAGAGAGGGAGAAGTTCAGCTATAAAAATACTGTCTGGAAACATGAAGTTTAAGTGTGAAGCTGCAAATCTATAATCATCCAGAATAGGGACCCAGAAGGAAAAGCTCGCCTATTGCTCGTGATAGTCTTTTTCAGGCTCCATTCGCCTCTTGGTTTGTGAATTGCCAGACATAAGGTTCTCAAAGAATCCCACAGAAAATATTTCATCTTTGGTAATTTCGACACCCCCCCTATTTTACATCGAAACATAACAATAATGAAGATTCATCTTCCTGTCCTTTTATCTGTGCCTTGCTCGCTTGCTTGTCTTTCCTCATTAGCTTTGATATCACAGTGCCATCTACTTGATCAACAGAGTCAGGTTATTTTCCTTAGAAGATCACTGTGTGGCTGTAATCCCGAAGAAATCAAAGGGCTGCTCGGTTCCGTAGCGAGTTCCCCTCTCCTCCGCACCCCCTAGCCCTTTCAAAGCAGCGCTGCCCTTAGATCTGCGCCTTTGGGAGCTGGCCCGGCTCCGAGCCTGTTTCGCCGACAGACACAAAGCCCCGGCTGGACAGTGACGGATCCGCTGGCGCTGCAGAGGACAAATCAAGCCCTCCTGACCCTTCTCTCAGCATCCCCTCTCCTCTCCAGCAGGTGTTTCGTTTGAGAGCCGGGTCCCTCTCTGTTGGCATCAAACGCCTCAGCCTTTTGTACGTGTAAACTAGGGCAGAGTCTTTGTTTGGAGTATGAAAGCATTGCGGCAGTTGGAAGAGGTGGGTTGCATAGCCCGAGAGGTTGAGCCGAGCCATCCCTTCTTAGAAAAACCCGCAGCCTAGCCTGGACCCCGACAGGCATATGCTTTACTAACTTATCCTACAAATATTTAGACAAGAAACACTATAGGCAGGGCTAAAAGAAATTATCACTGTGCACCTACTTTTAAAGACCTGTTTCTCTACAGGAATCACCAGTCTGATAAGACCAACAGTAGGGGTGAAGGCGATGCTGCCGCGCTAAATAACTTTCCACCTATGAGATGGGCTTTTTTCTCTTTTTGTACTACAGAAAGGTGTTTGAAGGGGCATTTTCTATGTATATTTTGAAGTCCTTTTGATTCATTCAGTTGTGAAAAATCAATGTGTAGACTCCAGTTTTACCTGTCCTTAAGCCTTCCCTTTTTATTGCTTTCACCCTCACCTGTCGCTCTGTTTTTATCTTACCAGTATAGCTGCAAACAGGTAGGGTGTACGTACTAGCAAACTCCCCGTGCTCAAAGTCCTCAGCAGGCCTTACGTGTGAGTGCTCTTACCAAAGCCTCCACTTTTTGCCCCTCAGAAGACACCTTTGCTGCAACTCGCGCATACAGGCAGAGTGGCAAGAGACACGGTCTCACTTTTATACCCACCGAGGCTTCCTTGTACGGAGGCGGGGAGCTGTAGCGGCGGCTGCGCTCTTCGCTGTCACGCTCCACCCGTGAGGAGGCTGGGACAGCTTTCTGCAGCAGTACGACCGTACCTTTCTGCTTCGCCGCCGCCTGCCGAGTGTAACCGCTTTGCGCGGGCAGAATTTGTGCTGGCTGGTGAAGTCACTCCGTGGCTGTGTATCGAGACTCTCTTTTTGCTTGGTGGCTGTGCCGGCCGTGCCAGTGAACAAATTTGAAAACGCAGCGATCTGTACCTCCAATCAAAGGGAACAGGCACGGTAGTCAACCCGCACCAGCATTTTCCACATATGCTCTGGGCTACTAAGTTATAAAGAAATCTTCTGTAACAGCTGTGAGGTATTACAAGAAAACAAATAACTGTTTGCTTACTTAATCGCCATCAGTCTTGATGGCGCTCCCAGTTCGTTTATAGCTCAGGACCGAGATAAAGGTTGGCATTGACCGTACAACAATGAGCCCTTATATGCGTCTTACTACAGTTGCTTGGGAACACAATGCCAATATTTTCTGTGTTGACACCAGCACCTGTTCTGTCTCTTACGCAGGGTGGCTTCTGTGCAAATAACTCCTATGTGAGTGCTCGCATCAACGGGATTCCAGTTTGCTTAGGAGAATTAAATGAGCACAACATACAGCAGTTAAAGAGATTTTCACGTTAATTGTAAAAAGAGCGTTTTGTCTGCATAGATGCCAAATATTCCCTCTTTTCTGACAGATTAGTGGCTTTGATACTGCTTGACCATCGGTTGTTACTGGGGCCAGAAGGGAGCAGAAGAAATTTGGAAATCAAGAGAGGGTTGCTCTTACTATTGCAAGTGGCAGCTGAGGTAGAGTACTTCCTGTGCAGTTCTGACCATGCTTTCTGTGGCATTTTGATATAGCCCAGGCAAACTAAACAGGAGTAAGAGTTTATAGGGGTTTCTTGCTCAAATACGCATCTGATTGTTTTTACACATTCCTCCTACTGACTGCACTGGCACAGCCCACTAGGGTAAAACAAATCGTTGGATTTAACATGACGATAGATACACCAGGATGTGTCTCAAAGCTCCCTCCCTCCAGAGGCGATAGAGAAGCCAGTGGGCCTGAACGCATCCCCCTCACTTGGGATATTACGGCAGAGGTGTTATTTTCAGCCTTTTCCATGCTGAGTGGCACAGAGGAGATACTTTGAGGTTGCAGAAAGTACTCATATACATTCCCAAACTGCGGTGTAAGCTAGCTCCTGGCTGCCTCCGAAATAGCGCTGCTGGCTGGAGCCAGGTAAACCATCGCAAGCACAAAGGCAGCAGCAGACCACAGCCTGCTTTGCCCGCAACTGTTCCCTTGCTGAACGAACACATACCTTTTCATAGAATCATCAAATGCTTTGGGTTGGAAGGGACCTTTAGAGGTCATCCAGCCCAACCCCCCCTGCAGTGAGCAGGGACACCTTTAACTCGATCAGGTTGCTCAGAGCCCTGTCTAACCTGGCCTTGAATGTTTCCAGGGATGGGGTCTCCACTACCTCCCTGGGCAACCCCTTCCAGTGTTTCACCACCCTCATTGTCAAAAATTTCCTCCTTACATCTAGTCTGAGTTGAGGAGGAAGAGGAAGACAGCTTTTGCATGTGGGTAGATTGCTGTCGTAATAAACACCTGAACAAACTTTACTATATCCTACCTTGGCTGTAACTATGCATATGTGGCAGAGAGCCTACAAGGCCAAGAATTTAATGAAGTTTGTTCTTCCACCTCCACCCAGCCGAAATACATTCCCCGGTTCTCCCCTAAACCATCTTAATTTAAATAGATATAATGAAATCTCATATAAATGACGGGACCAGTGTCTTCCAAAAAGCATGACACCATAAAATCCTGGCGGGGGGAAATACCTTCTCTGGGCCATGCTGGCTCAGGCAACCGTCAGCCCTACCCCAGCTGCTCACATGTGCCCCTGCCATGTCACCCCCTGCCTCATGCTGCCGCGGCTGCTTGCCCTAGCTGGGTGATGAACTAATGAGGAGCGCAGATCCAGATGCAAAATAGCCCAGGGGAAAGGGTGGTGGGGGAGTTTTCAGCCAGATCAGTTCCTCCATCTCAGATGCGGGTGTTTACACCCGGCAGCAATAGTGGGAACAAAATTATCCAGGGGAGGGGGGCAGCCAGGGTGGTGACTGTTTAAACCAGTTTTACCACCCTCACTGAATGCCAAGCCATTGCTTCGAGGGATGGGAGGGGGGGAACCCTCAGGAAGTCGCCAGTGTAAGATAATGGGGTGGTTGATTTCCCTCAACTCCCACCTTAATTTGTGTACTTGTTGCAGGGGCTTTGATGCTGGTCACAAGGGTGTCACTGGTGGGTCCCTGCGTATGCCTCTCCCTGCTGCTCTGCCTTTCAAGGAACTTCTGTGGTCTGCCTTGCAAAACAAATCGTTTCTTAGGGAGTATCAAGGAGGAGGTGAGATGTAACACGTGAATTGCCTACGTAATACGTGACTTCTCTGCGTGAGCACACAGTCTTCCCAGTACCCCCCTCACCACTTTATTCCTCTGCCAGGCTGTGTGTTTGGGCTGGACACTTTGTGCAGCACTGGCACGGTGCTGCAATTTGACGTAGTAAATTGCTTAACAGTTTCATAACCCTTTCCTCTCACTGCTGGGTAGAAACAAGGGGCTTTGATCAGGAGGTTGCATCACAGGACCAGCTTCTTAAAGAAAAAGAGAAGTTGGAAACGAGGTGACACTACTACGTGGCATCCCCGCTTGTATTTTTACTATGCAGTCCTGCGGGGACACGGCATGGCAATGCCACAGCAATATGCTCTGCCAGCGTTTGCCAGAGAGATATTAGCCGTGTCCCCCGGCAGATGCTGTGGCAATGGGCGTGTGTGGGGCTGGCACGGAGCGGGCTGCACCGCCGGGCTCCCGCCAGGCGCTTCCTCGGGCAGGGAGAGCGGCAGGGGTGGGCATCACAGCAGCCTCCCTGATTGCTGCTGATGGCTGTTGGGGCTCTTCCCAGGATAAGTCCGGTCCAAGCTTAGATGCCAGCAGCTCCTGCTGTTTTAACATGAGCTTGATTAGACCGGCGCTACGCAGGATCACTAGACAGTGCCCGCCTGCCAGAGGCCATTGCTAACAGACAGGATAATAAGATCTCTTCCAGGGGCCGATCCAGAGGTATTATGAGCAGGTGTTTTGCCGTCCGCTTCCTCGGCCATCGGAGCGCAGTGATTTGTTACGACAGCCTCTGCCTGCCCTTGGCAGGCTTCTGTGTCACCTCTCTGTGCATAGCGTAAAGCGGGACACAGCCCAGTTTGAGACAAGCATCAGGTCCGCGCCGCTTCCCACCTCCTGGAGGGGTTTTCATCTCCCTCCCAGCTCTTTTCTTCCTTGTCCTGGGGGATCAGTCTCCCTTCAAACCTGTGGATCGGGGAGTTCCAGCCTAAAAGCAATTGCACTGCAGATGCAATTCGATACATTAGGAGTTGGGGTCCTGACCAGGCTGCAGGCTGGGCATGAGCCCTGGGGAAGAAGGAGCGAGGGTCCAGGGGGTGGCCGGCCTCCCCCTGCCCATTTGCCCTGCGCTCTGCCTCCCCGCTGCCCCCGCAGCACCG
>NW_009258309.1:226512-227911 GCF_000687185.1 Egretta garzetta
GTCAGCTTCCCGGGGGTGGAGCCGCTCCGGCACAGGTGGCAGGGCTGAGCCTGGGCCCCGGGGAGCCCTGCTCCAAAACCAAGCCCAAAGCAACCAGCCTTCACCTGGGCAGCGAGTTCACCTCCCTAAAAATCAAGCTGTTGCCCTCCCCGCCCCCCGCCACCACCAAGCAAGGCTGACCATGGCAAGCACAGACTGTCCAGGGAAGGAAGGCGTGGGGGGCCGGAGGAGGAATTTGGCCCTGCTGAGGAACAAGCTGTACATGGGGGAGAGGAGGAGGACGGAGCCCGTGGTGGAGAGCACCGCCGCCGGCGGGGACCACAGCACCTTGAGGAGGAGTCAGTCTGACAGGACAGAGTACGGCCAGAAATTACAAGGTACGGGGCCAGCTTGCTTGGTGCTCTGCTGCTGGGGATGCTCGTGGCTGGGCTGGTATCTCGACACCCTCCAGGCTGCAGCCTCGAGGTAAAGAAGGCAATGGCAGTCTCTGCCCTGTCCCGCTCACCGCTGGAGTGAGCAATTGCCCCCTCTCACCCTTGCACACACACACACACACACACACACCCCGCTCCCCTTAAAAATAATTAGAAATATCTTAATGACCTAATTGCCCGATGCAAAATGCAACTGGAGGTTTTGGTGCGTTCCCATAAAATGCGTATGCAACCGGCACCTTTCTCCTTCGTCACCAGAACACATTTGCAACGCAAACGGTAATGTGAAAATACGAGGGCTCCATCCTACCCGTCTTTGGTTGTCGTATTGAGTGGGGTATGTGCCAACTAAGTAGAAGCACCAAGGGCAGGTTTTTTCTTTCAGTTAAAAATACCAGGATGTATAATGTGTTCTGTCTATTGCTCAGATTGTACCAGCCTGAACTGAAGTACATCCAAATACATGTTTGGATGGATATGCTGATTCAAATTATAGCATTATGGAGAGGGTTTCTTTTCAAATAACCAAATTGCATCTGGACCAGAAATTGGCAAATTATGTCAGTATTGGGCCTGTCAATCAAAAATTCTATGCGATGCCACAAAAGCATGAAGAATGTGTGTGGCTATTTCTGGGAGTGCTCTGGAACACAAACGTATGAATTTCCGTGGGTTTCCAGGGTCTTGGACAACAGGGTCTCATCACAAATGCAGGCTTTGAGTATTATTATAATATAAGCATGTATTGCTAATAGTGATAGAACTGCCTAGTGCCAGTCACTCTTGTGGCAATAATCCTTTATGGGGAAATAAAATAAGAAAATACTGTGGGTTGCTGTGTTATGCTTTTGATGCACTTAATTAGGAAGTAGCATTCCTTCAGAGAGGCAATAAAAGCAGAAAATAAAATAATAAACCTGGAAATAATAGGATTTCTGTGGGGGCAGCATACACTGAAAACAACA
>NW_009258309.1:227924-240246 GCF_000687185.1 Egretta garzetta
GGTTCATCGATTATGCTGTTCCCTCCTCATGATAGCTAATCAATGAGAAGGTGAAAAATTGTCGGGGAAGTCAGGCACATGCTGCAGGGATCTGGCAGGGGTGTTTCAGGGTACAAGCACGGATCACTATGGCTGGGCAGGCAAGCTCCTGGCACACGTCCCACCAAAACAGCAGTTTTTTACCTGCAAAGGGGGTCGCCCAGGTGAGGTTGAGGTTATCAGAGCAGTATCCAGCAAAAAGTATGAGATCTTTCTGTCCTGTGTCAGGTGTATTCATGTAATGAAGGTCTCCTGTTTAAAATGAGGAGGAAAGGAGGCGTGGAAACCGAGGTAGTCATGGCAGAGCGTGAGGTTATGTTTATGGCAGCAGTCCAAGGAGACGGTAAATCCAGCTTTACAGCTCCTGCCACCGGCTGAGGCTGCCGCGGCCATCTATTGCAAAGCACCGGTCTGGTATTGGCTCGCTCTGCTTGCTCACGTTCGTTGAAGAAAACCAGTGATGGGTTAACGAGGTACCTGCAGGCTTTATATTGGATTAGAAGTTGCCTGTCCTTAGAGTGAAAATACTAAGTTGGCAGAAATTCCTGTGAAGTGTATTTACAACAGAAAGAAATGGTTGTGTGCCAAGGCCTGATCTGGATGAAATTTTGGTGAGCTAGATGTGCCTGGATCTGATAATGATCATGGATCCCAGACCTAATGTGTTACCTGCCGGTGCTGGTGATGTGCTGTGATTGTACGCCTTTATCTTCTTCATTTTTCACACTGGTGCTTGGACGGGAAGCAGGTTACTCCGAGGTGAGGTTTTGTTGGTGCAAAGCTTTTGAGTTCTCCATTCTTGGTAAGAAAACCCAACAGATCTGTTGGTGACATAACTGGTCTGTTGTATATCACCGGGTCGGGACTCTCCGATCACCCCAGAATGGTAAATGCTTCTCAAAAAGATACAAATGGTAATAATTTGTGCTTGCTTCCCATATGAATTGAAATAAAAGCTCTGTGTTTAGTTGCCCCTCCCTTCTACAGTCCCCTGTTAATATGCTTTCTAACAGACTGTCTGCAGAACTGTGGCTGGTATTAGCACAGACAAGGATGTGCAAGATGGGAGCAAACCCTGCAGAAGGGAATCCCCCATGAGTGGGGCTGGGAAGCCAAGAGTCGGAGGCTGCAGGACCCCCGTCTCTGCTAGTGGCAGGCAATCTAGGCAGAGCACGGCCACCAAGCTGTCTTTACACTGCAATGCCTACGTCAGCATTGCAGCAAGTTCGTGCAAGGTGAGACACGGGCGAGACATCTCTCAAGGGCCCTTCCAGTTCTCTGCGTGCCAGTCCCACAGTTCCCTGAGCAGAAACCAGGCTGTTTTTTCCCCCCCCCAGCCATTTCCAGCAGATCTGAAGTGTGATGCTTAAAGTGTATCTCAGTGTGCTAGAAATACAGGTCTCCAAATAAAAGCCCATAAAACAAAAAATCAGAAACAAGTGAGCAAGCAGTCAGGCATAAAAACTCCTGAGAATTCAGTTTCTGCCCTTGGATTTCTCTTAAGTTTTGCTGTTTTATACAGAATCCAAAATCTTTTCTGTAAAGAGTGAGAAGGGGAGCCTACCACCCAGATCTCCAGGGTAATCAAGGTGGTTCGCTCTGTAAGGCTAAAAACATGGGCACAATAGCATTGTCAAAGGTGCAAACCTCTTCAAGTGGTTTAAAATTAAGGATTCATTAAAAACACAAGAAAGCATCTTCATTGTAAATTATTATAATAGATAAGTCTATTCAATACCTTATCTGGTGTGAATGGCCGTGCAACACCTCCTGGCTTCACTCTCTTTAAAAAGGAAACGAGATGCAAAGTAACCATTATATTCTCAAATAGCTTGGCAAGCATTACTGCATCCATTTCAACTCATCCTGTGAGATAATCCAACGCCTGCAGCCCCATTTTAGATAAGGGAAAATAAGGCGATTGCTATCAAATGTCAGGTTCATCCAGAACTCAGGTTGTAGTTGCGTTCTTGGATGAGCTCAGAAATACCTTGATCAAGCCATATATATATTTTCTTTCCATAGTTCTCCATCAACTGGACAGAAGCATCACTTTTCTAAAGAGGGAAGAATGGGGTCAAAGAAGATACATTCACTAGCATTTGTGCCTATTATGCAGAAATAATATCAAGGGTCATTGTAAGAGCTAAGACACAGCTCCTGTGATATTTCTATGCAGTGCTCTGCTCTACATTCACTAGAAAATCCTGCACATACGTACTTTCAAGAGGAATGAAGAACTTGCTACTATCCTCAAGCAATGGCACAACATGGCATTTAGCAGCTCTGTTTTCAAATGTATTATCCTTAGCTGTTTAGCTGGTAGGAGTTGGTCTCTTTTCTACAGTGAAAATCCATCAGTAGCAGCTACAAAAGTAACTACATCAGCTGTATATGTATTGCATTAATGTTGGGATTGGTCTTTGCATTAACCTAAACCTAGCATTCTGTGCGCACCTATGTATTTTGGTAAGATCAGGGCAGACTGAGATACAGTGTATCAGGGGGATAGATGCTATCAGCCAAAAAGGGCAGAGCATGAAAAGGAAACTAAAACATAGTTCACTGTCTGTTAGGTTTTGGACAGATTGTTGGTTTTGTTAATAATCCTATACCAAACTGGTGCTTGGTGTGAAAAATGAGCTACAGAAAATGGTGGGTTTCCAGAAAGAATCAGAGATCACATTTGCAGTGTACAGCGAGACCACAGATGCTTTGAAAATACTCCTTCCCTTAGTAAAATCTATTACATATTAACTCCCTTGTAACTTTAGCTGTGAATGGCTCAGCCTCACTGTTAAATGATTTGCACGTGCTTTAATTTAAAATACATCAGTGACATACCTGTAGTAGGTAAGAGTGACTCAGATCAGACAGCTAGCACAATATATTGCCTCAGAGCTCGTGTCTGAACCCCGAATTTCACGTTTTTGCCTGCGTCTGATGTAGTTATGAGAAATAACCAACACCAGAAATGAGGCAGAAACCTGCAAAATTATACAAATTCTTGGAAAGCTACAGAAAAGCCCAGTGAGAGGCAACTCATCCCCCTTTGCTCCATCACAGGCAGGGCACCTTCCTCCATCCCATCCTCCTCCCTGCCTGCACAGCACCACCGCTTCCACGCAGCTTCTCGTCACCTCCCGCCAGGAGTAAAGATCCTCCGCGCCCCTCCCCAGTTCCTTATTTGCTTTGTGCTATGCTTACTGATTAACTTTCTATGGACTACAATGCAGATAATATCCTATTTCACTGCAAAATGTATTGATCTTTGGAGCGGCTGGTTTGCTGAAGTACAGTAAGGAGTAAAAGTCCGGCTTGTTTCCTGAAGCGCAGGAGATGGCTTGATGAAAATACCTCCCTGTGCCCTGTGATGAGAAATCATAACCTGACAAATACTTTTATTTCCTCCCGTGCAAATTTAAGCTCGGAGGATCTAATTCTGTTAACTTGCGCTGCAATAAAGCTGGAGTTATTCCTTGAACTTATTGCACTGGCAGCCAGGCTGGGAAGCGAGCTCATCTTTTCAGAGCAGAATCCATTTTGTGCTGCTGTGCTTGCACAGCACTTAGCACAATCAGGTCCTGCCATGTGGCTTAGGACTCTTAGGAGCTACTGCAGTGTAACCAGCAACAGCAGCCGGGGTAAGGGAGCAAAGACTAGGACCCAAGGAGGTTTGCGGACCCTTCTCTGAACGTATTAGCAAACGCTTTATTAATTGGGATAGTTTGTGTTGTGGGTCACGCAGCTCACCGTTCGTACAGCTAATCCGTGCCAAATCTTGAGGCGCATGTGTCCCGGTGGAAGCGCTTCAGATGCAGCCCTTCCTTGGTTCTTACTTTATTAACATACTAGCTCAATGCCATAGGAGTGGTATATTTATACCGGTATATGACACACTAGAAAGGTTTATTTGTAAGTATTGGCGCTAACAATAAGGGCATTCTTCTGTCACCTGATGATAAGCTTTCTTCCCTTCCACTGCGGTCACATGGGATCTCTCTGTAGTCCTGTCAGCACACATATAATTAAAGCGGTCTGCTGTCAAGGAATTGAAGAAAGAACTTGCGTGTTGAATGTAAATATTTTCTGTGCCTTATGGAACAGAAAAATGATCAAAGATTGAATGACCTAATTGCAAGGAAGTCTGTGATGCAGATTTTATGAGCGAATCTGTTGCCCAGGAAGACTGGTGCAAGGTCATTCTGGTCTTGCAGTGTTCTCCTCCTGTGTTCTGAAAAGGGGCTTTTTGCACATCTAACTCACAGCCCGCGTGCAACAAACCCGCTCTTGAACAACGCTGCTCTTATGTGAGCCTGCAAGTAAAAGCAAAAAAGGTGTTTTCCACAGCCCTCTTCCAATCCGTTTGTATTTTAGGGCCCAACTTGAAGTTCAGCGGATCTATTTCACGCCACGTCCGCACCATATTGTTGCACTGTAATAGCTCCGGTGCAGAACTATGACACCACCCCTATAGAGTGGTCCCCCACAAGGGGAGGGGAATCTGGAGTAAAACTCCTTGTGCATTAGCTCATGTGATGCACGTCTCCTGCATGCAGTGGGACACTCCATCCTTTCCCACTGCTTGTCCCATTTCGGGCTCCCTTACTTCCAAGGATCCCAGTGTCCCTGTGCCCTGCAGCCTTCCTGGCACCCGCAGGGGAAGCAGGGGTGTGAGGGGTAGGGCCAGGGCTGCCGTGCGAGGGGAGATACGAGGAGGGGGAGAGGAAAGCTGCCACAGCAGCAGCCTCTGAACTTGGCTGCCTGTGTTTCATTCCCAAATCCAGCTGATAAAAGCCGGTGTACATTCCCGTGAGTAATCGCTAGGTTATCTGAGGGTACAGGCTATCTGAGGACTTGCTTTCACAGAGGAATAATTTTATCTAGGGTGGTGTGAGACTCAGGTTTCACATGTGAAAACACAGTAAAGCTGTAATTTGTTTGTTATACCTTGATAACTTATGCCTTCACTGCTCCCTTGTGCCAGGCAAAATCCCTGTATCCACACAGCGCGAGTGCAGAACTTGCATTCCTTTGGTGTCCTCCAAATGCTGCCTAAGTAATGGAAAGGGCTGTTACTCACTCCATGCACCAACATTACTGTATTTGTTGCTATATTCTGTGCCAGTACCTTCATTTCCAGATGGAAAGTGTTAGATGGGGAGAAACCTGGGTCCCATCCCCAAGGGCAAATGTAATATCCAACCTGAGCATCTGACCTGGGAGGATGGATGGATAGAGCAGACCTCTCGGAGCTGCTCACTCTCTAGGTGGGAAGGCCAGGGAAATTTGCACCCGTAGATCTTGCAAACCTGCTCCGGCTGCTCCTCAGGTCGCTTGCTGTGGATGCCCCAATACCTCCCCTGGGCCTAGAAGACAGCTGCAGCATTTGCACATTGCAGGCCCTGTTCTTCTGTGCTCTCACTACGTTGCTGGATGTCTCCATCTGGGGGATATTTCTAGATTTCACACTTGCAAAAAGCTGTTTTTGTAAGAACGTGTGGCTGCTTTGTCCATGTCATCACACGGTGAGCCTCTTGTTCTGTGCAAGTAGAGCCCTGTACTTCAATACACAGCTAGAAAACCATAGTCATCGCCTTCCTCTCCAAAGCAAAGTCCCCCAGAAAGGCGACTCCTGCAGATAACTGACATCGCAAAGCAATGATTGCAAGTGCTACCTTCTACTTTACATTTTTATGCCTACTAAAAGTACCAATTACTTTTTTGTAAACTGGTCTTAAGACGTAGCTGTCTAATAAACCATTCAACAGTTTCTTTTTTTTTTCTAAACCTGGCATCTCCGAGGACGAATGAGCCAAATTCTTACTGTAACAGTTAATCCTCAGCAATGTCTCTTCCTGCTAATCCTCTCTCTTGAACCATTCTGGGGCTGGTACACGTTACGAGGTAGAAACGAGTCTGCTTATATTCCAGATATGCACTTGCTGTTCGTGCATTCATTAAACTTTCACTTACTCCGCAAGGATTTCAGCAAGCTACTAATGTTCTCAAACTGGTCAAAAGCAATCAGCTGAACATGAAATCATGGGTTTGGGCTGTAATCATCACTTCAGGATCTTGCTGTTGCATTCTATAGAGACAGACATGCCTGAAATGGAAAAGTGAACACATTGAGTGAAAACGGAAAATTATATTACTTTTAACAAAAGGATACATTTATTAAAAAACATGTTTTCTATAAGGAAACAGCATCTACCTGATATTTCTCACAGTTATCTCTTCCTGTTGAGAATAGTTTTTCTTTCCTGGCATCATTATTTATCATGCAATAAGGATAATAGATGAGCCCTGAAATAATTCAAGAATTGACTTTGGTCAGGGCAAATGACATAAACTGAAATAAGAGCCTCTTGAGGGATTGCGACTTCAAGCCTGAAGTGGGATACGGTGGATTTATTTTGTTCATATAATGCCCTCCTCTGCCACCAGTATTATAAATTTCTAATTAGAAAGTTCTTTTGTGCAGCATCTTGTGTTTACCTTCAAATTCCACCTAACATTATAAAGGTGCTGCATCTGAGACAAAATGACACTTCTGAGATTTTCCAGGACGTCTGGTCCTCTCTGCACTTTCTCAGGAGTCGCCCTGAACTCTCACATACAGACACACATGCAAACATTTTCACACCCCATCTCAAGAGAAATGCTGATTTCGGTGCAGAACTGGAACGGAAATGGATTGTTCATGTGGTTCCTTGCAAATTTGTAAGTGTGGTTACATACTGTAAGCTTTTAGAGGAAAAAGTACCTGCTGTTTTAGCACGTAAGCAGCAGGCAAGGTGGACTCATTCTGCAACCCTAGCAGAAAATTGCTCAGAGGGAGCTGTGGAGTGATACTAGTGCCAATTTTGCTCTCCTCCTCACTAAAGTAAGGGCAGAGCCTGTTTCTTCCAGCACACGGCACCTTTGGTGGATGAGCTCTTCACCAGCATGGACTCACTAGGCCAAGATTCAGCTTAAAATTCTTTCAATAGCCCAAGCCTTGCAGAGGGGAGACATCCTCATCATGTTTCCATTTTATTGTCCGTGTACAAACTTGAAGACAAAATGTTCATGCTTGTGTCATACACAGGCTTCAAGGCTAAAACCTCAAAGGTAAAGAGTACATCTGAATACAAAAAAGTCTGATAAAACAGCTCCCGCCCCTGAATGTTTGAGTTCCTTGTCCTCACTGTTTAAAACTATCAGTCCAGAGGCAGAGGTACAGTCCCCGAAGTCCCAGAAGTCCCACAATAACTGTGGTCACTCAGTCTCACTAGAAAACCTGATGGGAGAATGATTAATAATAAACGTGTCCTTTCTGAATATCAGTGGTCAGCATAATTGTAGAAGGGGTTAGGGATGGCGATACATTGGATTTATAATATTTTACACCTCTCAGCAGAAGACAGCTCAGAGCCCTCTATCCTGAAAGCTGCTTGGTTTTGCCACAAGTCCAGCTGCAGGTTATCACCTACAGCCTCAGCCCCGGTGTTGTACCAGTGAGCTGCACGCTGTTTGATGCTCACATGAGCGCTCGTGACCTCGCCCTTGACAATCAATTCAAACAACTGCAATATATTCCGTAGTGGCTATCAATGAGCAAAGCATCAGATACTGCTTGCTATTGCCTCATTATAGAGTACGCTCCCTACAAGAAGTTGACACGAAGGCGTAGCAGTCTGATCCTCAGCAGAGATTCCCGTCCTTTGCTGCCAAGCAGTAAAAGCCCATGCTGTCAAAGCGCGACCTGGGTAACGCAGAGACGAGTACCGGGATGGCATGTCCATCTTTGTTGGTGCTCTGCACCATCTTGTGGCTAGCAGAGAAACACCAGAATCACCTCTGAAATATTTCACTTATTTTTTTGGCTTTTTTTTTTTTTGTGTGTGTGTGCCTGTGTTTTTCCTAATGAAAAATACAGATTGTCAGTGTACACAGATAAAATTCCGTGCCCTCTGTACAGCTGACATGGATGTCTGCAGGCTGGTTTATGAACTAGCAAAAGGGAAGACCATCATTACAGACAAGTAGGTTGTGTGCAGGTCCTGCAGCATGCATAAATTACCTATCTGTAGAAGACTCGCTTGCATTTCCATGTATTTGAAACAAATCAGATATTCTAGGTCTGAAGTATGGAAAAATAGTCCTGATCCCAATGATCTCTGTTGTTCCAAGAAATGTTTGTTACTGATCATTAAAGGTTTTCCCATATTCTCTTGTAATTCCTTTGCCTCTTTCAAAGAAATCTTTTAAAACAGAATTATAGGTTTCACCATCATCCTTAGTAACATTGTCTTCATTTGAAAGTCTGTCTTCCAATACCTAGAGCCCCCAGCCTCCCATGAACAGACTCAACATTACATCATACAGAGCAAAGGTTATTCCAGTGAAGCTTATTTATGGTAAACAGAGCCTTTGTCTTCCACGGGAACATATTTTCTCCCATTCTCCAAATCACAATAGGTGTCAGACCGAGACTGTGTTTTCAAAGGAGTAGAAGGGCATCAGTGTTCCTTGAATTTCAGCATGACAAGGATCGGACTCTCCTGTGCTCCATGGAAAATTTCTGCCCCCATGCATAACATCAAAGCCGAGGGAGCTGGTGATGGGTTATCCCCTTACTGCCAAGCATATGGTTTCCTTCACCAAACCTGTGTCCGCTTTTAGAAGGGGGAAATGGGTCAACACTCTGTTTGATCTGGGATTGCCATTTCTTGTGCTTCTTTCCCTGCTCCATGTGGTGATTTGGGAGTTTGTAATAGGCACCGGTTACGTTCCCCCACGGTTGCACAGGTCATGCTGGGCCAGCATGCAGGATTATGATGCTCCTCACAAATCTCCTTCTTTTTAACAGAAAAAATGACCCCGCAGGCAGGGTCCTCATCCCTTGCCACTTCGCCTCAGGAGGACGAAGGCCAAGTTAGCAGACGCATGATGGCCAAGAGGGTGAAAATCATCACAGAACTCATGCAGACAGAGAAAGACTATATCAGCGACCTGGATCTCTGCATCAAGGAAGTGATTCAGCCCCTGAGAAACAAGCAGGTGAGCGCCGGGGGCGGAGGACGAGGCGGTGACGTCAAGGTCTCAACTCACCCACGTTCTGCTTGCAGATAATGTGAGCACAAGTGTCAGCGTGAGAGCGATGCGGTGCCAGGAACAGGTCCGGAGCTAGCTTTCTGGAAAGGGATGTGCCAGGGCTCTAGCGAGGAGAGCGGGAAGTCAGATACGCTCCTGACACTTGCGCTGCACTTGGATAAAGCCTGCATCAGGGTATTTGCCCAGAGGGGAGCTTGGATGCTATATCCCAGCTCGTGGGCTGCAATAGCAGCTTCCACCTCTCCATACTGCTCTGTAATTATAATCCCTGGTATGTGCCCTGGCAGACTTTTACTGGCACCTCCAAAGCAGTAAAAACCAATAAACCCAAATATTTTCCATGATAACAACCTGGGACAGCATGAACCTCCCCATCAGGGTTAAATTCAGTCATAAAGATAACTTGATCCAGCCTTTCAGACAGCTGTGGTTGAGAAATACCATGCCTGACAGCCCAGTGAGCTCTTCAGAAATTTGCATTCTACGCAGAAAAGGTACATTTAAGAAGGAAGGCTCATAAACTATTTTGCAGGCAAAAGATCTTATTAGGCCAATGATACCCCTTTTCTTTTTCAGCTGAGGCTTCAGTGAGCGCCTTTTCCTCAACAGTATTTCAATTTTTAGAAAAATTGTGCAGCTGAAAGCTGGGAATAGAAGAGGTTGTCAGAAAAAGATCCGCATTTGTGGGGCCTGCAACATAGCATTCACAGAGGCTGCACAAATTATATCTGCTGCTAATACAGAATAAAAGTAATTTTAAACAGACCTTAAACCAAGTATTCTGTATGTAGGGTTTCTTATGAAATTGGTGACAAAATACAGGTGCAGGGGAAAGTCTTCAGATAACATTGGCACTGCCTCTTTGGGAAACGCTGTGGCCAGCTGAAGCCTTTGCTGTTTAAGCTCCTGCAGGGCGTTTTTCTTTCTTAAAACTCGGTCAGAGTTTGTTCCAACCCATTTTCAGATGAGCTGGCATCTGCTGGCAGAACTTGAAGCAGTTCTTGATGACTTCTTTCTCTTCACTTGTTCATCTACTTAGAAGTAGTCTTCACTTGACTCCCTCCCCAGCCTGGCCAGCACTGAGCAAGAGCATTCCCTGATTGAACTCACTGAGATTTTGACAAGCGTGCCGTATTCCTTTGCTCCTATTCAGGCAACTGAAAACATATGTTTCAATTCTGTCCTTTATCACTGTATTAACATGTGTAAGTGTCCGTGCACAGCGTAGTTCCAAATACTGTGTAGGCATTGGTGCTGGAGCAGAGGTCAGAATTCCTGTGTTAGATGTATACAGGAAAAGTAATTTAGAGGTCATAACTGTCTTAATTTAATAACCTCTGCATTTTGGGAAGGCTTTCGTGAATGTTATATGGTTTTAAGGCTAGTTCTCAGATAAACGGCTGTATGGGAAGTTTGTAATGTTTTTAGAGAAGGATAGCGTTTAGAAAATTGACCTAGCAATGAATCTGTTTCATATTTCCAAATGGACAAAACATGGTTTAGCCCCCATAATACTTATAAAGAAATTAACTACATGAGTACTGAAAGTGTATTTCTGAATCTGTTACAATAGCCTGCAATTTGATCCTCCTGGCATCTGGTAAGCTTCTATGTAAGTCTGCAATTCTATTCCTAATAGCAAGATGTGTTCAGAGGGAAGCAGTATGGATGCTGAAATCAGTCTTGCTTTTGTTCTCAGTATTAGCACATTACCACTGGATATCTCCAGTTGTCCCCAAATATTAGCTATTGCCCTGCTGTGCAAGGAAACAAATAACTACTGCACGAAAGGTATGTGTCCTGGAAATTTTTTAACTTGCTATACAATGAGTAGGGACATGGAATCAAATTTTCTGTTGGTGGAAATTGATGCAGTTCACTGAACTGAAGTCACTGTTGTGTGCCCAGGCTCTGTAGGAAGCTCTTTAGGTTATATTAATAGCCAGAATTTTAAATTTGTTTGTTTTAGTGGAAATTATATGATCTTGATTGTATTTTTGGATTTACAGGACGACTAACTTAAAATGGTACCACCATTTGGAATTCTTTGTACCTGGTAGCTGGCACCAAAGCTCCAAGGTCTCAGTTTATGTAGCAGCCTCTGTTAGCAACTGGCACTCAGGGAATCAAACCCACTGTCAACTGTTCTTTTTCTCAGTGGGAAAGTAAACAAACATTTTAAAGCCAGCTAAGGATCTTTTCTTTATTGAGATGATAATATTTATTTCCTTCCTAGGTAAACACTTTCAGATTAGCAATAGTTCAAAATAAGGTTAAAAGCACTTGATAGCATACCCTTTGTTAACTGCGTTGACCATATTATACTAATCTGAAAACTGTGTATGTGTCCTTGAAGTCACAAGGAGGATGTTTATACGAGGTTTTGTGGAAGTGGTGCTTCCTGGAGTGTTGAACACTCAGGGCATAGCAAGAGAAGGTCTGTAATACACAATGTCCTTCTTTATCCTTCGTTGGTAGCCGCTTAATATCTGTATTCCATTAGATTGCTCGCTTTGACGTGGATGGCTTGTTTAGCAACATTGAATTGGTCCATCAAGTATCAGCCAAACTGCTGTCATTGTTGGAAGAAGCCACGACAGATGTGGAACCATCCATGCAAATAATCGGTATGTTTACTGTCCTCTTGAGTTCTACAAAGCTACGTGAAAGAATAAACATAAAACTCTCCTGTCCTCTACCCTCATCAGACTTAACTAGTACCTCTCCCAGAGGCTAATGTGCCACAAGCTGTCCATAATGACACAGGAAAAATGACATGCGAAACCTGTCCAGTTGCTCTACCTGTATGATCATGATGCTTTTTTTCCATCCATCTGGATGTTGAGGGGAAGGAAGGAAGGAGAGAGTGAGTTTAGCATGAGTAAAAACTGCAGCACTGAGTTATGCCACATACTGATAATATCCTTTTCATCTAGTCTGATGTTGTCTACTTAACTGCTCATGCTTACACCACCTCTTACATTGCATACTCATAATTGTACCTTTCAAGAAGAGCATTAAAAATGATTGGAATAATAAACACGTCAGAACCCCCACCCCTGAATATTGTAAACATGTACCTACTGGCAATACAATTCATGTAGGAGGTGGTTAAGGCTTAACGGGGACGTGGTCAGTAAAGGCAAGAAAGCTGTAATTGATAAGTTTGTGGCAATCTGTG
>NW_009258309.1:240661-289685 GCF_000687185.1 Egretta garzetta
TGTAGGGATCAGGGGTAGTTTCAGCAAACGGATTGCCCCTGGATATGTCACAACAGTCACGCATTCTGCAGGTCGGACCATGAATGTTAACACTGTGTTCTATTCGCTTGACATTCTGGCACAGCTGAGAGATTTAAGAAGTTACCACTCATCAGCTCTCCCATTACTGCTTCTTCAGTGCACAAGCAGTAGGTGATCTACCTTAAGGGATCAGGTGAGAATCCTTAATTTGCTTTGGTGCAAAGTCAGCCAGTTTAGTTTAAAAAACTTCCAGCCGTGGTTCAGAGGTTAGAGAGGTTCTTACTTCCCTAAACTGACCACATGCCACAGGTAACATGTTACAGAAAGGGCCCCTCTTCTCACAAATAATGGGGTAAAAAATTATGGGCTGCTGTTTGACTGAGAAATATGACATTAAAGCATACGAGGCTTGCGAAAAGTATTAATCCTAGCACGTCTCAATCTGGTTTGCCAAGGCAACAGCTTAACGTAGTTTGATGCGACTGTGTTGTTTGGCGGTGTTTCAATAAAAGTGCATCATGATGAGTCACACCCTTAATAAGCAATGTTCTATTCTAGCAGGAAGTGCCTTTCTCACAGCCGAGAGAATCATCCTTTCAGTTCCCTGCCACATCCAGAAGTAAAGACAAACAATTTCATCCATCTATTAGGGTGTATTTCTCCAGAATCAGACAAAGAACCATGAAAATGTATGGGATTGCGGATCACAAAGTTGACTAAATTATGACAGGGAAAAAGATGGCAAGTAAGGCATGAGATGTTCTTCCAAAGGCTGAGGCAAAAGCAGGGAGAATAATTGCATCACTCTAAGCAATAAGTTTTTAAGTTTGTCATCCTCTAAAAGTACAGCAAGGTGATAATTTTGTCTTTGGGATCTTCATAATCAGTGTAAAAGTTGTTAAAGCCAGTCTATAGAAAAAGCTGGCTGAGAATCTGTTTAACACACCAGTCATGTTCTATCATGTTTTTATGGTATTTAAATACCTTGCATAGAAATATCTTACTTTGGAAGGTAACCCAGTCATGGTGAGGTTGAGGAGAACTGCTAATTCACTGGTTTGAAACCCAAACAATGTGGTTGCTCGTGTTCATGTCTTATTTTAGTCTATGTTCTCTACACCCTATGCTACGTCCGCATTGATGTGTGGTAATGTCCAATAGCAGCAGATTTCTAGAGTGAAACAGTGCTAAGGACCTGGTATGCTTACTACACGTGTCCAGAGGTCTTCAGATTGGCTGTAGCCTGTTCCTGAAGATTGAGAAATGCTCTTTATGGTTGGACTGCATAAGACGTGCCCTTGGTGTGCATTTTCTGGTAATTACCATCCTCAAAGGGATCCAGTTTGTGCATTTGTGACTGCTCCATCCCACAGCCAAGGCACAGGAGATGAGGACTACTGAGAGATGGGCTTCAAAAGCTCTCTCCTAATCTGAGCTAAAATGCTAATATAGCCAGACCTTTTGTGGTGCTTGGTCTTCTGATGCTACATGCCGCTGAAGTTAAATACCCGTTCTAGTTCTCTCCTGTATTTTTTTTCTGCTCTCTGTTCCAGATACTGTACAGGGAGGAATATGAAGACTTAGTAACCTTACCCTGGCTTTAGCTATTAGACGGCTTCTTCCTCCCTCTCCCACTGCTGCCCACACAGGAAGCACCACTGAAAGCCACAGGGACTCTTTCTGTCACTCAAGCCTTCCTCCTAGGATTTTCTCTTTGAGATGGATGACCACCACACTTAAGAAGAGGCATCAGGCAGATTTGGATCTGTCACAGTGTGTGAAAGACTCAGTATTTTTAAACCTGTGCCCAAATACAATGTAGTTTTGGCCCACAAAGCAAGCTCCCACAGTGATATGCCCAAAGCTCATCTGATTCAGTCCATATGGCTCAGAACCAAGAAGGGCATTGAGCTTAAGAAATCTGTCTGCTTTTAAAGGGCCCTATCCATGAAATCAGCACATAATTTTTCTCATCATTGAGCATCAATGAAATTATCTGTCATCGCAGCACAATACATCTGTGAACAGATCCTGCTCATGTCTCTCATTCTGGAGAAGAGAATGATAATTTCCAGCCTCTAGTATATGCTGAAACAAGCTGTAAGTCTATAGCTTGCATTTTTGCTACTGAAAACATAAGCTCACTTGAGGGCTTAGCACAGTACGGGCTGTGCTAAGCACTTGAAGCTCTGCTTAAAGTTAGTGAAACCTGTGGGAGCTCAGCATCTCTAAGAATCAGGCACCAAGGGAGCAGGATCATGAGAAAGCTTATTAAGGTTTCCCCTTACACTGTTGGCTAATAAAGGCCTGCATAGAGAGTTCACGGGAAAGTCAGGACGCAGTGTGCGTTGGTAGCCATCAGCATTAGCATTAAGCACAAGACAGAGAAGACAGACAGCTAAAGAGCATTTAACTATAGGCTGCTGGTGTTTTTCTGACTGTAGCCTTACAGTAACTAAAATGAATTTGTGCGGTCTTAGCTCTGTCATTGTCGTTCCGTTATTCACACCTTGAAACCAACATGCATTAGACAGCCCAGTTAACCTTCGCTGCTAGGGGAAAAAAATCCAGAGCTGTGTTACTGTGGTAACTGAATCATTTTTCACTTTAAGACGGAGCAGTTCAATGCAATGTATTATGAAACAGCCCGCTCCGGTCAGGATGAAACATGCAGGATGCCTGACAGCTTGGCGTTCACTCTGTGAATGAATAGAGCGCTCCCAATTAATGTGGTGTTCGGCTTTTAACTTTAATAATCATTGCTGTAACTTGACAGAAATGTTTATAAAACATCGGACTGGTTGCCACATAGATGCAATTTTCAGTAAATGCCCGAGACAGGAGTTTCCACCATTGCTTTGTTTATTATATGCATTTCCAAGGATGCTGATCAGGGTGCCGCTACGTAAGGGTGTAAGAACCAAACGAATATCTCAGCAGAAGAGATGAAGCATGCCTTCTCCACTCAGATAATATTTCTTACATACACAGAAGCCGACACAGGAGTTTTAGGCTGAGAGAATTAGGCACCAGAATTAAATGGGAAATGGGTGCAGGACTACTTTAGTGCCTCTAAAATTCCCAACTGTTCTTTGGAGGAAAACAGTGGGGTAGAGGACTGGAAATGGAAATGTTTTCCCCTTTCAGTTGTATACAAACCTAAATACTATATAAAACCGTCTGTAATCCACGGTGGTTTTATTTAATTAGGGGAGGTGTGGAGGTTGTTCCCCTGTCATGTGAAGAAGAATCTCTATTCTAGGCCATAACAATTGCCATTTCAGGATTTTGCAAAACAGATAAAAGTGAAATGGCTAATGGAAGCTGGAGTCATTATTCCTGTGATAACCCATTTAAGTTCATATTCGGTTGAAAAAAAAAGTCAAAATGAAAATTAACAGGCTTGCATTCATCCCTCCTGCCAGCCCATGGCACAAAAATGGTCTCTCCTTAACAGTTAAGCTCTCCTGTGTGGTTTCCACTGAAGGGGCATTAAGCTGGGGCAGTGAATTAGGAGGTTGTGTACGAAGGGGTGCAGGGTATAGAGATTTCATGCCTTTTCCTGAGGGAATTATTGTGCATTAACACTGATATAATGGTGCCTGGCTATGACAAAGATGAGCAGCTGAGAAATACATGTAATAAATAATGCACATAAACATGCGAGATCGTTTCTAAGGGAAGTAAAGTGGAAGCCAGCCTTTTTAGCTCACGGCTAATGTGGCGGAATAATAAAACTACTTCTGAGATGCTGTTGTCTGGCTTGACACGCTTTGTTTTTCTCCTTAACAGGGGAAGTGTTCTTGCAGATTAAAGGCCCACTAGAAGACACATATAAAATCTACTGCTATCGCCACGATGATGCACACACCATGCTGGAATCCTATGAAAAGGATGAAGAACTGAAGCAGCATTTAAGACACTGTGTACAGTCCTTAAAGTAAGATCTTTTCAAATGATGATTTCCGTCCATAGTCAGTTGCCTGGCAGGGAACATTTTAAATGGATGTAGATGAAAGGTCCCCTGTAAATCCGGAGTTTTATGAGGCTTGCTGGGAGCTCTGGCTTATGCTGCTTTCATGAAAAGATGACAAGCCAGGGGCCATGATTAGATTTCTTTCTCTCCAAGATGGCCAAAAATAGCACAAGAATGGTTGCTCTTCCCTTAGCTTCAGTGCCCCATACTGGCAAAAAAAGTGCTGCATCATATCATGGGCTATTGGGAACACCTTGCCCAGCTCCTAGGAAACATGCTACCCCCGTCTTCAGCAATTCTATTGCTTGAATTAAAATAGCCTGTAACAGTGCTATTCACATGCACTGGTGTTTCTGGGCCCCTGTTGCAAGGCCCCAGGGAGCTGGAGCAGCTGTGTTGTGCTGGACCCCTCATGATGGGGGTATCTGAGAGCGATCAGTCTTGGAGCAAGCTGCCAGGCCCCTCAGGGAAACATGTCAAGAACTGGGGATGCGGCAGAATAGTGGATCCATCTTTCCTCCAGCATGGCTTCCTCCTGCAGCCAGTTGCAGGAAACAGCTTATCCGCTCCATGGAGAGTGCTTCTCCTCCTACTCATAAAACCCCTTGCCCCCTCACTTTCCCTAAAGCGTCACACGGAGCTGTCAGGAGGGAATGCACCATGGTCTTTCCTATCAGAGGTCTAGCTCCAGCTTCACGAAAGGCCCATGCTGCATGCTTGTAGGAGAGATGTAAAGCTATCACAAATAAGGGAGTGTACATCAGCAACAGATATTTCAACCACACCCCAGTTAGTGATCAGTCTGCAGAGATGTGTTAGCAGTTAGGAGATGGGCAGTATGTCCAAGTGAAAGCTGGGAAGAGTAGTGGAGGGAAATATTAACAACATCAAAAGAGAAATGTTCACTTTCAAGACGGGTTATGTTGAAAATAAGGCTTATTTTGTGCAACATGTCCAGTTATTAAAAGCATAACAAAGTATATTTGCAGGGTATTTAGGTTTAGCTACCCTGGAAGTTGGAAGAAATAGATCTTTATACAAACTCAGGCTTTCAGGCTAATGGATGGCCAGGTACCTCCCCTAAGGGGGGTGTTTTAGTTGCTGATGCCTACAATATTCTTTTCCGGCTAATCAAGAGAAGCCGCTGCTGTCATTCACTCATCCCTGCTGCTGAGGCAAGGCGGCATGGAAGGAAACAAAGATGAAAGATAACATCCACGTACATGCTAGGGTGGATGCTGCCACTTGAATTCCAGAGCCAGCAAGAGGAGCCCCTGTACCAACATCACAGCTGGGATTTGTGAAGAGAAAGGATATTTTGTGCTGAGCCATTGTAGCCTTTGCTAGCAGGAAGTGACAAAGCCTTCCTCACAATGAAGCCTTGTTTTATCTTGTTCTTTCTTGATTAGCCTTTAAACAGGAACGAACGAAAAAAGCACTGGTGCATGTATGCTACACTGTGTTTTTTTCCCAGGGCTTAAAGATTGCAGCCAATTGAAATATTAAGACCTGAAAGTGCACACTGAAATGCAGAGCTGTGGTCACCTAAACCTGTTATTACTGATTGGAGAATACTTGCCCTAGTAAGAAAATTATGCAGCATTTCTACCAAATAAGCTATAGGCTGTTTTCCATTGTGAGACATAATAAATGTGGGGGCTGGTGACGACTATTCTTGAAAAATGTTTACTTCTTAAATAATTATTTTTTCCTTGGAAATAATATTGTTCCATTTTTTTTTTAAATTAAAACGAGATAACATTACTAGGGGCTTCTGTTCCTCAGCTGAGTAATATCTGCCAAGTGAAAAACAACTTCTGTATCAGGATCGATTTGAGAGTGGTACTCTGCACATCTGTACAGACAAATCAGATTTAATTAGCCATGCTGAGATTCCTATTCCTCCTGTTGACTGAAGAGGAGAAATTCCATCCCAAAATGTAGGTGTCTGCCTTGGAGACATGTGCAAATCCAAATTCTGTAGAGTCCCGTGTTTCAGCAGCGATTATGCAAACTGGGGATGTTGTTTGCTAGCTTAGCCAAAGAAATGCAGCTGGTAAAAATGAAAGGATGCTGGCAACTACCTGCTCTGCTTTCAGCCTGAAGTACCTTGGTCAACTATTACAGGGGCAGAGGGATGTCATAAGCGTGCACAAAGTGCTGACAGTGCAGAAGCAGTGAAAGCACCAGCTTCCAGATGCTCAGTTAGGCACCAGTGGGTGAGGAGGTAAGAGTGCAGGCAGTCAAACAGCAGTGGCTGACAACGTGATGTCAGGGAAGCCTAACACAGAGATGGAGCAACATGTTGCTTCTCTTGCATTTGAGTGAATTCATACCATAAGGAAAATATTCTGTGAGCACGTTTCCATGTTTCCAAACTACAGTTGTATGTCCCTGCTGCTTTTGGTATATGTATCAACACAATCCTACTCTGAAGAGCTTTCAGTTGATGTGTAGCCTACAAAATACTGAACAGCTTCATCGATTCTATATCCTAAACGGCTGAAATGTGTTCTTTCTCATTTAGAAATACATTTCTATTTAAAGAGAGTAGATGGGAATGTATGTAAAGTGTAAGAATGACATGTTTAATTTTACTTTTTGTATTAAGGACTTGATGTTACTTACCATAGTTAGCACAGTGACCCAAATTTCCTTCTCTAACACTGTCAGGACAAGGCTGGGTCTTATAGCCAAAGCCAGGTTTCCAACAATCCTTTCTCATTTGGGGCTGTTCTTTCAAAAAGATATAGGGTCAGATTCACTGGCACCCTCTGGCTGTTTTGTGCAGTTCTGCTGACACATTGCAGCCATAAACCTAAGTTAACTGGCCAGTTATGGCTGTTGTGTGTCACTGGAGTGTATCTGAGAATCTGGCCCCGATCTGTATAAATTCTTTTAGGAGGAATCTAATATATGTTTTGTTTTCTTCTCTTTTGCAGAAAGATATATGAGGAAGAGTAAGTACTATGCCCTTCTTACACGTAAAATAATCTTTAAAATATCTTTAATTTATCTTCAGTATGCTTAAAACTGTAAGTGTGGAAATTTTAAGGACACAAGCCTTTTGTGTGAGAGTAACCCATAGATTTTCCAAGATATATGTGATAAAGACGCTCAGTTTTTTAATTTCCCTAAGCCTGTCTAGTTTTCTAATTACCGCTGCTCTAGCTTTGCAGTATCTTTCAAAACTTGAGGTTACTTAACTTGAGGGTACTTAATTTTGTTGCCAATTCATTCAAAGCCCTTTATTATCACCTCACTATCTTATAAATGTGCTTAGAGAGCTCTGAGGTGCGCAAGAGTGGTTGTCAACAACATAGTGTCAGTCTTTGAAATCCAGACACTCTGAAATCATTTGGCATAGGCCTCTCTAGACCTGCTACAATGCACGTTAGGTATTTCACAGGTAAAACTATTTCTAAGGTAATGACCCCTTTGGTAGCCCTATATGAGAAGTCCACCTCAGGATCTTCCCTCTGACAGTGGCTGGAAGAACATCAGAAAAGAACAACCTCATTGCAACACCTTGCCAGAATACTCACCTAGCCACTGATAACTTGTGGTTAAGGGACTTCTGTGCCAAACGTGACATCTTTGAAATGCTATAAAGGAGAGTTTATCACAGCTGCAGTTTCTGGACATCCAGCAGGTTGGGATCATTGAAATGCAGCATCTCCTGAAGTTACCTGCAGGGAGAGGTCAGAGGAGGGGTTAGCTGAACTGAAGAAAATTATTACAGGACCAGACAGAAATGTTAAGACAGAAGAGAGGAGCAAGTTTGCTCTATATTGGTAGGAGTGGAACACCTGTAAACTCAGAGAATTTGTTAATAAGTCAGTCAATTGCGTGTCATAAGTAAGATCACTATAAAATACGCTTGGAAGGATTTGCATGTTGAAATTCTGCAGTTGGGGTTTTCAAGCTTTAGTCTGTGATAGGAAACAGTTTTTCTGCATTTTGTTCTGATAAGGGACATTCTTGTATACTCCAGCCTCCCAAGGAGCAGGGCTCCAAGAGGAACAAAATATCCAGAGTCACAGTAAGATCATGAAAGACAGCAATGCATATAGAAATAGCGACTGCCTGCTCTGCGTTGTGTAAGCCTGTAGAAACAAATGCCTAGTTTTCTCCTTCAAATGGTTTCCAGTGGAGTGGAGGATACAACTCAGAAAGTGAGTTTAAACTGGCTCTTATAAAACTGTGCAGAGTGCAGTGAGCCAGGTTTAGCTGTGGGACCCTCCCTGAGCTTGCCTACCTTGCGCAGTGTGGTGGCGTTTGCCTTCCCTGCTGACAAGGTGGGCACTCGGAAATGCCATCACTGGCAACTCAGCTTAGAGGTTGCAGAGTCTTGGCAGCCCTTGGGCAGGAGTGCACCCAAAAATCTGGTTAATGTTGGACTGGAAAATACAGTGTAACTCACCCCAAACGGTCTGTGATGTTGCTGCTCCCAGATTGCTTTTCATTCAAGCATGATCAAGAAGACAATTACATAAATACCAGACAGTGCTGCCCTTTGCTAGTAGCTCGATAGGTTAAATTCTGCTTGGCTTAACAACTGTGCAGCCTCAGTGAATTCCCTGGGTTTACATGAGAGTCTTATGGCACAGTGAATTATTTGCCCTGCATGTCTTGTACTAAAATGAACTCAGGCACAGTAAACCATTAAGCCCAAGACTTTTAAGTCAACGCTGCAGCCTATGATGCATGCACACCATTTCAAAACTGCCAAGCTGAAAGTGACATCGGCCTCAGTCCTGCTGTACCATACTGGCTATCATGTTTGCTACTGGACCTAGTTGCTGGGTAATGACAGCAAATGAAACTAAATCCCGAATCACCTGTCTTTGCATAGCTCACCACCACGTGTTTTTTAAACAGACGGGAATCCTTCTGCATTTGTGAGTTTGTTGTGTTGGGAGGAGGGAGGAAGGGTGTGCTGTGAAGCTCACTGCAGTTAAGCCAGCTGCATTTACTGCAGAGCTACGGTACTAATTGGCGATGAGATTAGTACAGCTACATATGACCTAGAATACTTGCTAAATTCACAGTAACGTGGTGGTGGGGGGGAGGCTGAAGTAGCATCACAAATGAATTATCAACTTAATTTTCTGCACAATAGATGTCACAAGCCATTACTCGCCTCTTTCAGTCGTGTGGCAAGGCCATGTCCTGCCCGGCGGCTGGGTGCGTCCTAACGGGGCGCATTGCAAACGGGACTCGTCCAGGGAGAGTGGCTATCATCAGCTAATCTTGCTGGGGAGAATTAGATGAGTTGAACTTCGTGGCATTTAGTGCCCCAGGGAGTCATTATCTTATAACAAACCTACTATCTCTCGAACCATATTGCAAGACTGTGTCATGCAGATATGCGAACAGAGGGCTGTTTATCACTTGGGCAGCTGTCCAAAGTGCAACTATATAAAGAGAAGACACTTGAAGATTTTTCCATTCATGAGGCAGCTTTTACAGATTTGCATTCATGGGGCTTTTCAGAGAAAACAATAACAATTTAAGATTTTTTTTTTTTTCATTATTGCTGCCAGAAGCTGAAAGAACGGAAAACAGCTCTCTATATTTAATGTAGGATACAGGGGAAATGAGGGGGATTGAAATGATGAGAAGGTTTGGGGACATCAAGAAGCCTTAAAAGGCATCTACTGTTAATTTTTTTTCATGCAGAACTTTTTTACAGATAATGCCTGTGCTAGAGAGATGGTTTAAATATGCAGATGTCTCTTCTCAACAGCATTCAAATTGTTAGTTAATTAGTCAGCAGTAAGGATCGGCTCTTGTACTTTTTATACATATAAAAGTGGGAATGAAAGCTTTTTTTTTTTTCTCTTTTACGCTTCCTGCTGCACAAAACAATAGATGTCAGCCTGCAAAACCAAGTGGCTGTTCCCTGTTTTCTGTACTTTCCTTCTCCATTGCATTATTCTATCATTCCATATGCAGAAATCCTTCTTCGCCTTGCATTAACTCTTGCATAGTTAATGTCAAACAACCTTTTCCCCCTCCAAAGCAGCCTTTTCGGGTGTGCAAATGGAACATTTGCTCTGCTTTACTGCCCTTCACACTGTTACCAACAGCTCACGCTCCGTTTCAAAGGGGACGCCTGTGAGTCACAGGTAGTTCCTACCAGCGCTGGTGCTAGGTTTGCTCAGGAGCACGCTGTAACGAGGAGGGACAATGGACACATCTGTCCTGCTGCTGGAGCCTCAGCAGCAGCTGGCCCGGGCCCTAGGGCTTGGCCACCTGGTGTGCCTACTCCAGGGAGACCCCCATGTTTCTACCAGCCCCGTGGAAGGTAACGAAGGCACGTGTGGCTTGGCCCTGCCCTTCTCCTGTTTTCTCCCAGGCTGTTGTAATGGCCTGCAAATGCACGGCCTCTCCCCTTCAAGCCTAGAGAGTGTGAGGAAAGACTTTAGTCCAGAGTGGGGCTGGAGCATGAATTTAGCTGGCTGGTAACCCCCTTGCGTGGGGGCCAGAGAGCTTGGGTGCCTGGGGAGGCTGCTCTGCTGCCCCTGCCGAGCCAGCGGGGATCAAGCCTGGAGCTGCAGGGCATCCCCATGCCCGTGATGGAAGCTGTGACTTCCCTACCCTTATCCTTCTGCCACCCTAGCCAGCTGCCTGCTCTGCTTTTGTGTAAGGTGACTCATCTGGCAGGTTGGATCATGCCTGGGTGAACATTCTGTATGTTCAGCGTTCCCCCAGGCCGGACCTGGTGCCTTTTGGAAGCTCAGGCATCATTAGAAATAACCTACTGGCAGCCAGCAAAGAGAAACCACAGATAAAGACCATAGAGCTTAAGGGTCACTGTGACAAGTTGAGAGTTGTTGTGAGAAGGGATGCAGCTGTGAATGGGCATCCCAGATACTTGCAGCAGGGAGATGTCGCGATTTTAAGCCCCAGGGGCCAAAGCAGGATGCAATAACCCCACTCACATGTGTTTCTCAAACTTCCTGTTACTTGTTCTTCCACCTACATCTCCCTCCCTGGGTGTTGTGGTGTGTAAGTTGTACCACACACCCCCTCAGACCGAGTGGGACAGTTTCAGAGGTAATGTCTAAGCAAGTCTGGTAGGTTGCTGAAAACACAGAAAACCCAGTCCCGCTGTGTATTTCGCATTGAGGGGGCGAAAGGAGGGTTTCGTTTACAAGGGCCCCTGTTCCCTGACAGATGTATCTTATTTTTTGACTTAAGTGGTAATTGCACATCTATGACTCAGTGCAAAGCACTGCTCTGGTTTTGATATTTTCTGTAGTTGAAGGCTGAACTGAAGGATATAAAAGGCAGCAGCTTCAATGACTAGACAGAAATAATAAAAAGTTTTTGTCTTCAAGGAGTTTCTTCTTAAGTGACAATTTTTTTGGTATAAATTATAGGGGAAAGCCAAATCTAATGGACATGGGATCCCTGATGATCAAACCAGTGCAACGGGTGATGAAATACCCCTTGTTACTCTGTGAACTCTTGAATTCAACTCCTGCTTGTCACCCTGACCACAAGGTGCTACAAGATGCCCTTTTTGCTGTGAAAAACATTAATGTGAACATCAATGAACTTAAAAGGAGGAAAGATTTAGGTAAGAAAAAAGCACAGTAAGTTCTTCTGTCTTCATAGGTTTGGGCTGGTAATTACAAGAGAGCTTTCAACTCCCATCGTATCACTACAACAGTTTTGGCTGGTGCTACCCAAGTTGTGTAATACGCTGGGTTTCAAGAAGGTGCCTTAATGTCAATTGTCCTCAGCCAGCTATGTTATCACACTGGTAACTCCAGAAATATGAAAATGATGAAAGAACTCATGTTATATCCATGTTCATTTTCCATAATGCAGTTGCAAACACCAGTAATAATTAAGATGCAGTGATAGCAGTATTTCTCATAGACTTGCCATGTTGAAGCCCTAACTTCAGTCTTCCCAAGGCTGGCATTGATAACAGGGTTTTCATCATCTCAAGTATTTTCACACAAGATTATAGCAAGTGACATCAAAGTGCCTGCTCTCAAATGGTTTTGCATTTGTGTGCCTGTCCCTGTGAAAAGCCCCGCGAATACAGATTATTAGTGTCATGAAATTCTCTGTCTGCAGTGCTGAAGTATAAGAGGAATGATGATGATGAAACCCTTAAAGAAAAGTTTTCCCGACTGAATATCCACTCCATTAGCAAGAAATCCAAGAGGGTCACCAGCCATCTGAAAATACTGACAGGAGGAGAACCTCAGGTACTTACTCATCCAACTGCAGATTTGTATCAACAGCTTCAGTTCTGCTTTTGCAATGGGCATTTTTAAAAACATGTTGGGAATGGAGTTTGTGGTGTTGCTTTTTTTCTGCATCATTTATAAAGTAATTTTCTGACTGCCACAGAAGACAGGAAAGATCTTTGTGATTGAAATCGAAAATAACGTAATGTGTTCTCCACCTTTTCCTTTTTAATCTAAGAGTTTCTCAAACTTCTGATCTTCAGCAGAGAGGAAGTGACCGGTAGTTTTGTGAAACTCATCCAGAGATCAGCACTTTGCGGATAGACTGGCAGTAGTTATTGTGATGCTGAGAATGTGCTCAGTCCGTCTTGCTCCGCATCATAACATTCAGGTTCTGAACCCATCAAGGCAGATGAGCAATACTTCTGATTAGGAAAGGCCACGGGGTTTGCCTTTACATGTGCAAGGACCTGGAACAGTCAAAACTACTAGAGGCAAAGAACCCTGTGATAAGTCCGATGAGTGTTGGGTGGCCAAAAATAAAATGCTCCTTCATAATTTCGAGATTGTAATTCAAAACATAGCAGGATAAACATTTTCAGGAAAGCTTAAATCTAAATCTCAAAGAATATCAATTACAACTGACCTTGAAAATGATATCCAGTGCACCTCAGCACATGAGATGGCTGATTATACAAGGACACTTGCCTTTCTAGATGTGACTTTACAAGCTGCGTGCCGTTTTTTCCTGTTTTGTTTTTTATCAGTGGTTTCCCCCTTTCTCTGACGCAGACTACCCACATTTATTTTTTCTGTTCATTTATTTGTACAGTGGAAATTTTTGCATTCAGAATTGGACAACAGCAAGGCTATAAAATCAGAGAAAAATTGAATGAAATTTGATTAACAGATGTGATTTTTCCCCTTTTTCTTTAGAAGCTTCTGCTTTACGTTTTTTTTGGTTTTGTTTTTAAATTAAGCTTGAAATATTTGAGAATCATTTTAGAATCAGGTTACATCTGTTAAAGATTCAGCCCTCTCTCCTGCTTAATTAGACTAAGTTCCCAATTCACATCTCTGAAACATGCTGTGACCCTTACAGCAAGACTACCGAAACACGAGACTTGAGATTTCTCAAATTCCTTGCATAAAAGGTAGGCAGAAATAAAGGTATTTTCAGGTTGGTTTTTTTTTTCAGCTAGCATAAAAAAGTAGTACATGCCTATTTCCAGCTGCTGAGGTTTCCAGCTGAAGAGCTGGCGTTGCTCTAGAGGTAACAGCTCCACCTACAGCCTGCCTGGGGAAATCTCCCCATCACCCACAAATAAGCACCCAGGGAAGTAATGCCATGACATAAAGATTATGTTACGGTTTTCACCATTGTTTCCTCAAACGGAGCAGCAACATACGGAAGAGTTTTACTGGCACACGTAGGTGTGCTTCTAATAAAGCAACTCCCTGCTTCCACAAGGATTAAAAATTAAATTCTCTGTCATGTTGCCCTGTGCCTTTCATTTTTCTCTGATTGAAACTGGAGCTTGGGAGAATTAGGGGCCGATCTGTTCTGTTTTCAAAGGGAGGAGTTCAGGGAAGGTTTGGGATTTTTCCAGCAGCTCTCTGGACGTTTCTTTCATTAGCCAGGCTCTTTTGGGCTGCCAAAATAACAGCACAAACATCTTTTTTAGGTGAAAGATCAAACATTTAATAAGGAAGAAAAGTTGTTTCGAAGTTTAGAGAAGACTGTGAAATTGTGTGTGAAGAACATTTCACTCTCCTCGCAACATCTACAGGTGGGTCCGGGCCTTTTGGACATCTGTGGCCTCAAACCATATACATAACCAGTTTAACACACATTTCTGCCACTGGTTAGGCAACACCAAATTATATATAAGCAGGCCTGTCTACATCAGAATATTGAATAAATGAGCTGTGTTGCTGCTGCATTACTGAGCCGATGGCAAAGGAGTTTTGAAGCCCACACTTAGCATTTTTCCCCTTACACAAGCAGGTTCTATGGAGACCCATGGGTGCCATGCAGAAAAGAAGGTGCTGTCTGATGGTACAGTTAGGACTTTCAATCACTGTGTGAAGCTGTCATATGGCTCATGCACATCTACTGCAGTGTAGCACCAATTGCTTCTCATTAAAAATGGAAGAACTGAGTTGCAGCCACATGAAGTAATGTGTCCTAAAATACATATTTTGGATGTGAGGAGTCCTTCCTTTATCCTGTTGCTAGGTTGTGTTGAGGGCTAGCATTAGATTGCTCAAGTGCTGTAAATGTCTTCACTTTAGTCTTCCTCTCCAAAGATGGGCGTTGGCTTGTAACTTATAAACTTTTCCCTCTCATGGACAACTTGCCAACTTTGTAGATGGCATGACACCCTTCAAAAGTGTAAGTGTGCCCAAACTGGACACAAACATTGTTTGAGAGGTAAGATCAATGGCCAGCTGGCCAGAGCTTATTGCAAACACACCTCATTTGGTTCAGCAAACAGGGGAAAGCCAGTAAGCTCAGCCGAGAAGCTTTGTTGCTTGGAATGGTGTTGACAGTTCCTTATCCAAATGGATGCATGCTTCATTAAGATTAAAATGCAAAGTGGAACACACCATTGTAGTCCTACTTAGTCCTCCAAAAGTGGCCTTTGAGTGTGCATGGGTCTTGAGCTGGCTTCTTGCTGAGGAGTAGCTAACTTCCAGTGGGACACTCATTAGGTTGGGGCATAATTTTTTCAGTTGAACATTAGAAACTTGAGTCTTAAATAGTTTACATAGAAAATAGACAAAACACAGGAAAATATTATTGCAGTAAACAACCCCACAATGGCTGGAAACTGCACAGAAACTGCACAGGTGTCAGAGATGGAAAAATACTTCTGATTCCATCATTATTACTGCAGTATCTGCATGAGTGAATGCAGTATATTAAACCAGATCGTAATATGGTTTCATCTTCCTACCATCTTCTCATTTAGGATTCTATACATCTGGCTGCACAGAATATAATTGGGCTTCAAGAAATCTTGCAAGACAAAGATGACAAAGTCAACGACTGTTTGAAAAAACAGAACAACACTGCAAATCTCTGTGAAGACCCTGTAAGTTTATGCAATGTCCAGTGTTACACAGTTACTTGTGTGTGTGAGAAAACAGGTGTATGTGAGGAAGACGAGCACAGAAAAGAGCAAAACCCCTTAGGAATACCATTGGCAAAATGAGTGGGTTTTTTGGTTGAGCTTCTGTAAGAAATAAGATAAAATTCAGTGTAAGTGCACTGTGTTTTCCCTAGAAGAGCTAAAGAAAACCTCTCAGGCTAAATTCCTGTGTTTAAACTAAAATGTTTGTGCTAAATTTGCATGTTCACCGGAGCTTCAGACAAGAGTAGCAGATCTTTGCTTTGCTACTTTTGTTACCAACACTTGCACTTTTAGAGTGACTTTTGTGATCTTTGCTGTGCTCATGAACTATTAGCTCCTGGAACCATAGATCTGTGAAAAATCTCAGCTTTATTACCTTTCCAAGTAAGTTACTATCCTTCATAAAGGGAAACCATGAAAAATCTGAATATAGCCTGTAGGAGTTAGAAAGCAATTTAAAAAAAAAAAAAAAAAGGGTCATAGTTTTTCAACTAGTATCTTGCTTTCAGGATTCAAATGAACTCTAATGCCTGGCTCTATTAAGATAGACTAAAATGTGTCTTCAAAATGGGGCAGGCTGCTTCTTCAAGCTGGAAAAATTCAGAGGTAGAAAAGTTTTCTTATACTTTCCTAGGTGTGTGCTGACAAAAATATAGCCATTCAATCCCGTCCAAAACTGAATAGAGAGTCTGCCAAGAAACAGAAGGATCTTTGACAGACCACATCCTCCCAGATAATGACAGGGAAGTAAGATGTTGTATTTCCTTTCCTTTGAAGTTCCTGCATTTGAAAAGCATCTCAAAAATTAGTCTCAATAATCAGAAAGATATTTTCAATGTCTTTACAATGAACGAATGCATAAAGTGCAGAAGAGTACCCCTCTGTCATTGCAGTTGTGAGTGTGTCCGGTGTGGAAAATGCCCCCATATTCAGAAACATCAAAGAACAGCAGAAGCAATTCCACAACAGATGAAACAGAAAACTTTTTTTTCAGAAAAAAGTTTTGTAACTCCTATTGGCTCATGACCCAGCTATTCTGAAGGTCTAGGTAATTAAAAAAAAAATCTTTATCTTAGTTAACTGCGGACATTGTTATTAACCATGTTAATTTCTACTGATGTATTTATTTCTGTGTCTTGGATTTACAAGACTACAAGGATTCTCTATCCCACGTATGAGGTTTTCTTAAAAAAAATTTCCGTCCTGAAATTGCACGATGAGTAGATGTTCTCACTGAACAACCCATAGTGTTCTTCACATGTTTTCCTGAAAGGGCATTATCAATAGAGATCTCAGCAATGGGCTCAGGTTAATTTTTTTTTCCTTTGTGCACTTGTCAATAATGAATACCTTCCTCTCTCATTATATTTTAAGGAAAATTTTAGGGCAGAAATCCACAATAGCCTCTTCTCTTCCAGAAATCAGGTCCAGCAGTTTAGAAAAATTGTTTTCTTAATGCATCAAAAATTGGTTTGCTAAAAACAGCCCAGTTTTTCAGGTGGAAATAAAGTAGGAACCATCTAGCCAGTGTACATCATCTTGGCCTCGGGAGAGCAATTCTGGTGCTAAAATGGATCTGTCCTCAACTGTACTGTGTTACGGGGGGTAGAGGGACAGCTGCTCTTTTATTCTCACATTCAGCCCAAGAACTTAATTCACACAAAACGACCAAGAGCTTTAATATGATGATGAGTTTCACTCACTACAAGCCTGTGCTCTATTTGAACAAGTGACTTACAAAAATAAATTTTATTTCATGCAATATTAATCCCTTGAGACAATTAGAGTCTAATGGAAAAGTCTGAGAAAGGCTTTGTTTTTTTACCAGGTGTCTAATTTTGTTGATTACTAGAGATAAAACCAACAAGCATAACATAATTTAATCAAATCAAGTGATTGTCTGTGTTTGCTTAAACAGGAATTGAGTTACAGCTGTTTCCAGGAAAGAAAAAAAAAAAAAAAGAGCAGCTTTGAAAGCACTGATAGCATTCAAGACTGCAAGACTGCCATTTAGCAAGACCTCATTGTCTCTAGACTGTATATTGGCCCTCCAGTTATGGAAATCCCAGTTTTATTGCACCACTTCACCGATCCTTACCCTGTTTTTCCTCAGTGGTAACACACTGAGAGCAGTACCACAGGCTGCATGCTCCAAGGGACCATTACCAGACACTTTAAGCTGCAAAACTGTTACCTCTCCTTTGCAATGTTGTGAAGGAGATTCTAACTCATGCTAGACCCTGCTTGAAGCTGCCTCTGACAGCCAATGCTTCGTGAAGAGTGATGAATAGGTTGCTTGATAGGCTGCCACCAGGCTTAACCTGTTACTGGGTCTGAAGAATTGTATGAATAAAGCAATAAATAAGTCTGTTCTGTACCTTTCCAGATGGCCCAGCTGGACAAGCTTGTTTTGACTCCTCTCTCAGCACTACAAGCCTTGTTCTCAGGCCCACAGAAGCTCATCCAGAAGCGCTATGACAAGTTGTTGGACTACAACAGCTACCTTCAGAGGTCAACAGGAGAAGAGCTGGACCTGGCAAAGAAAGACTACGAGGCTTTAAATGCACAGTTAGTGGAAGAACTTCAGGTATTCAACAGAGCAGCCAAAAAGATTGTGCTGAACTGCTTGCATTGCTTCATCACCCTCCTCAGGAATATTATGTCAGCAGCACTTCAATCAAATTCTGCTGTTGTGGTGCCTGTTCCAGTAAGTACATTAGAAATAGGTGCAGCTCTGCCTTGATTTGTCTTTTTTCTTTCTGTATGATTGGGCTAGAGTTATGTGGAACACATACCTACAAGCCACACTGATTTTGTTTGTTCTGCCAAGTACAGTCAGGTTTCGTTTTTTTCTTTTTTCTTTGCAAGCTCAGCAAAGGTTAAGTTCTGAGCTTAAGTTTTGTCAGCTCTGGACTTTTCCTTGAGATGATCCTAATGCAGCTGTTCCAGCTGCTACAGTGATAGTAATGGCAAGAACAGTACAATAAGGCAAAAACGAGGCAGCTGCTAGCATTTTAGTTTTTGTTTCTTAGCATCTACCTCAAGTAGCCCAGGAAACACAGGAAGAGAAATTCTAAGAAAGTACATGAACACTCCTGTTGCTGCTACACCTGCGGAGTCACAGATGACTGCAAAAGAGAAGCAGGTTAAAAGATCTGATGAAATAATTTCTATGAAAAGCAAGTTGTTTTTAAACCCAGATATGCTGCAGAAGCTCCTGCAGACATCTCTAGGCAGCAAGGAACAGCTTTCTCTAAACTGGCATTTTTAGAAAGTTCAAATCATCTCACTTATGTAGCCAGAAGGACCAAAGGTGCCTGTCTGAGCTACACAGAAGGGCATCAGTTCCCCCAGCCCACTCTTTCTGGGCATTGTGATCATTACTTAAAGACTGAAGTTGAGAAATTATTCTTGTGTGAAAATCCTACAATGCTTCAGTTTTGTTGTACTTTTGCCTAGAGGACTTGACCGCCCCTGAGAAAACAGCTGCAACAATGCCTTCTACACATCCAAATCCACTCACCTGAACCGGAGATAGGAAACACATTGTAGTGAGGGAATTCTGGAGTATTCCTTTCCATCAAGGCTTGAACACAGCACTTTATAGTTGGGGGCAGCTGAAAAATTAAGAAAGCAAGGTCAGGATTAAAACATAGAGATGCACTGTTTAATGGGAAAATGAAGGCTTTTCCCGCATGAAGAAATTACGTCCCTGTAATTTTACCATTTCATGTTTTGAAAGCTGTTGTACTAAGCATTGTTTTCTGTGAGGCTCTGCCTACAAAATTACCTTATTTTTCTTTTTCCTGTTTACATCAGCAAATACGTTTGGGGTTAGGTGTAGACCAAAAGCACTTATCCAGCGCCACAGATAGAGCTTCAGCTTACCCAATGATTTTTAACCTGGTGGCAGCACCCAGTGGCACAAACACACAGCTGTAGGGTAAACTACTCCAAGCCTTACAGCATGTTGGCCACACTGATAGCTGCTGAGATGCACATTTGCATCCAAAAGCAGGTGGCTCAGTAGCATAACTGCAAGGCTGTTCATTTTCATCACTGTTTAGAATATTTTTTAATGATTTAACTTAAATTAGTATGCCTTTTAAATCTAATAGCAATCATTAGAAACTTTCTTTAAGCAAGGACCTTTTTTTTCTTTCCTTCTCATAGTAGCACATTGTGGGCTCTGCAAAAAATAGCAGTAACTTGTCAGATTTCCTGACTCCTAGCATTCAGCCCACTAAAACAAATCTGCTCTCTCAAATCTCCTTACCATTTTGTTCATGAGATCTAACCCACCTTTGTGTTCGCAGCTGTCTTCCTCAAGCATCTGTGAAGTGCAGAATCAGTTGATGGAGGAGGTTCACAAGCTGAATTTTGTAAAAGAAAACAGCAGTGCAACCTTTATTGAGAGAAAATTGAGCTTGGAAAAAAAGAAACCTGTCCCTTCTCTGGTGAGTACCATACATCTGAATAGTGCATGAAACATCCTCCTTTGATAGCTTTTGAAACAAAACCATTTTTATGCTACCTAGAGGTTTGGGTTTGGTCTCTTCACTGGGACTCTAAATCAGGTTGTTGGAATGAAGCTGTTCCATTGACCAGTAACTTGTGCAGATTTTTCACTCTGTTTTCATGTTATCATCTTGAAAATCCACTCGAAATTATCGCTGATTACCCTTCGGTCTTTAAGCACACATTAAGTCTATGGTTATATATGTCAACTTTGATTACTTCTTTTCTTAAATACTCTTACAGTCCATCTTAGTCTTCTAATTCAGAACATTTTTTTCCTCAGCTGTGGTTATGCGTACTGGTGTTTATACACATATGCACACACATACACCCCCACAGCAGAAGATTCAGAAAATCTACTGGGAAATCTGTGTCCCCCTGGTTCCCAGTCTTATCAGACATTTCCAGAGCTTTTAGGAATCTAGTTTACAGTAAAATAAAAACTGAAGTGGAGATTTATAGAAGCTGATGAAGCTGTAGGATTCCTTGTAGCATCAGTAAGGCACACTGTGGTATGCTGAGATCACACTGCTGTGCAGCACCTCCCTCCCTCCCCTCTAACTAAAATCTGAGTGAATGTGCTTCCAGTAGTTAATAGCACCTTGCCCTTATTTAGCGAGGTGATTTCACACAAAAAGCAGACTGTTTGAGTACCACTGATTTTTTTGCCTAATGCCTTATCATGCAAGTTGTTATGTGACCTTAGCACGCCTTAGCTGATTTTTGGATTACGCTTTTTTTGTGACATTACATGGGTATTCAAAGATCATTGCTACAGAAAAACAATTAAGCAAGTGACAGTTCCCATACAGAACACTTTGAGAGCAGAGGACTGAGGTCTTTAATTAGTGAAATTTCTACATTTCTTTAGAATCCACCCTTTATTGCTCACCTATTAATATAGCAGTTGGACAGGTCCTTGCTGCACACGCAAAGGAGATTTGGTTACCAATAGCTGTGTAACTCCTTGATCTGTGTGTAAAAATGTAGGATCAGTTGCCACATGCAGCACACACTGGTTTTTATGCATCTGTGTTGCTCTAGAAATGGCCTCAGCATTATTCCCAGTTAATAATTTTTTTTGCTTTTCAGCTCGAATCCCCACGTCAAACAGAAGTCCACAGGTCCAAGCTGTTGTCTATGTACAGCACAGATCTGCTATACCAAGCTAAGCGCAAGTGCAATGCCACACAGGAATTTGATATTGATTTACATGAAGGAGAACTGGTGGCTGTTGTGGAGCAAAAGGACCCATTCGGAAGCACAAGCAGATGGCTTGTTGACATAGGAAGTAAGTTCTCTGCACAAACATCCCAATAAGAGCTTCCCTTTGGGATATTGATTTCTTTTCATTCTGGCCCCATCTGTTTGCCTCTGTCATACTGACAGCTGCATAAAATGGTTGGTTTTGAAATGGTTTTAGCAGTGTTTTGCTATTTGTTTATTTTCTCTCTTTTTATTCCGGTGTCTAGTCCTTAAAGGGTATGTGTATTCCTCCTTCCTGAGGCCTTACAATCCAGCCAAAGCGCAGAAGGACATAGCAGAAAACAGCTTGGGTGATGATGATTTTGATAACATCAGCCTCTTTGTCTCCTCACGGCCCTCTACTGACATCAGCACAAGAAGTCCAGGACACAAGAAGAGTGACAGCAGCTCATCTCTTCAGTTCTGTGAAAATCCCACAATTAATGGCACAGGGACTGATGCTGTTCAGGAAATAGATGATCAGCATGTAAGTATGATACACACTGTGCCTGTTGTCTTCTTGTTCCTATTTTAAATCTAGAATTATACCGCACATAATTTAAATGGTTTTCTTTTACACCAGAAAAGACTGGCACTAATATGTTAGTATGACATGGGAATTTGTTATACTCTGTTCTCTACCTTTCTTAAACAGTTATGAGATAGGAAAAGATAATCAGTTAAACTGTGAATCACAGTCCTGTCTCAAAGAAAACACACTGTTGCATTACTCCACCCCATATACAATGCCTCAAGGTTCTCCTATGGAGCAGGAAGCTGCAAAATAGCTCAGTTGGGGGGGATTTTTTCACTTACCATTGACAAGAAAGCTGTGGCAATGCTGGTCAGCGAAGCACAGAAGTGACCTGTGTGCCACATGTGAGTACAGGAGCTTCAGGAAAGGTGATTCTCCCCAAGGAAAACTTGCTGGAAAATTTTTCTCGTCTAATCCAAGGCTGCTTGGTGTTGCAGAAACAGGCACTTGCTGTGAGCTGAAAACCTCACTAGCGTAGTAAGGTGATGAGGTCTTGGAACTTGGTTTGTTCCTCCCCATGCGGAATTCCTCAGATGCTTCAATTTTACTTTTTATTTTGGCCCTGTTCATTGTATTCTGTCTAGCAATTGCAAACCACATAGTTGCGTACTGGTTCATATACATTATTATACATTTTCTGTACACAGAATTCATACTAATGCACAATGACAGGATAAGATGTGGCTACATTTCTGAATTCAGATTTTGGTTTTTGTGGCTTTGCTTTTTCAGACCTTCTATGCTGTTTACGCATTTCAAGCAAGAAGTGATCAGGAACTCAGTCTTCAGGAGTATCAGAAGGTTAGGATACTTCGGTTTTCTGACCTGAGTGGCAATAAGGAATGGTGGCTAGCAGAAGCAAAAGGTCAGAAAGGATATGTACCATCTAATTATCTCGGGAAGATGACATATGCTTAGGAACAGAAAGGCCCACTGAGCCAGTCTCTCTGAAGTAGACAAAATAATCATCTATTACAGTTTGCAGCAAGCAAGGCAAACTCACGAGTGATTGACAGAAGCCATGGTATCTGGTACAGCACACAGATGATATTGAGAACCTCCACCCTCCAAAAGCCATCACCTTGTCAAGACCTGAGGGAGGAAACATTTAACAGGAAGACTGATTCTGATTAACATCCTGAAGAGCTTGCTGTTCTTTTACCCCATAATTTTCTCTTTTGTCAAAGTGTCCTACATCAAAAGTCAGCCTACAAGTACAAATCACAGCTAAAATTATGTTTTTCTTCCATGATATTTAGCAAATAATATTCAAGATGAAGAGAATTACCTTGAAAAAGGACAAATTCAGTCTTTAGGGATGCTGTAGTTCAGGCTACATTGTTTCTGAACCACTATCTCAATGAACATAGACACGTCTTAAAACTTGAGCTTTTTGCTTGTCTATTTTTATCCTCAGCCACTTTTGTAATGAACCTTTTTCTCAGTGGAGATTATTGGAGAGAGAAAAGAAAAAGGGTTTCATTTTTGTAGGAAACATTTCAACTTAAAGCGTACCAAGTGTGGTGGTACCAGTAGCTGGTCCCAGGGAAGAAGGCATGTTTAGTTTAAAATGGAAAAATGAGGGGGGGGAAAGAGGGAGCACAAGAAACAGGTACTGTGAAATAAAGAAGTTATAATTGTCAAAAGAATTACACAACTATTTCATATGGTACGAAGCAGTTTGTAGCAATATGAAAGTGCCCCAAGTTCGAAATTCCACATATGTCTCCACACTAACAGTTATAGTGCAAGATCTGTGTAGTGAAATGAAACCTGTGTTATTAGAATTGGGAAATGTATTAAGATGCAAAAAAAAAAAAAAGTCAAGCAGTGCCTTTTGATGAATATTTACTGCCTATCTGATTCCTTAGGTCAGATACAGGGATCATAATGTCTAGTGAATATGCTAGGACTTAAGATGCATTTCTCTTCCAGAAAAAAAAAAAAAATCATTCTCAAAGTGTCTGATGTTAGACTGAACAGCAAAGAATGTATCAGTGTGCTGATTCACTGTTTGCAGAATTCAGAGTCAAAAGCCCTGTATTTTGCTAAAGTATCTTCAAAATGGTCAAGGCTATTTTAACAAGTTAATATAGTTCACGTTGCATCTTCAATGAGCATAGAAAACAAAAAATCCCAAGGAAGGATCTGAATGTCAAGTAGTACTTCTTTAGGTTCACCGACTACAGCGATCCTTAGGTTAGCCTGGTGCCCTACACCCGAGCTAGACTGAATACTGATATAACAGCATCTTGTTGCTATTACCATTGATAACTGAGTGTTCATCGCAATTTATTTCAACACAGCAGTGCCTAGGTCCTCTAGGGATAAGTGAGGACCTTCTTGGGCTAAGCATTCCAAAAAGAAAACAAAAAAGTGACTATGCCTGCAGCAGACAGTGTAATTGAAGGTAAACTCCTGTTAGGTATTTTCTGTATTGCTGCATAATTGCTTATTACTGACTGACCATTAAAATGACAACACTATTAAAATGAAGGGGGGTGGGGTGTTGCTGATCAAGGGTATACATAAATTGCTCTAAAGCTTTTGCGTAAGTTTCTGCTTCCTATAGTTGAAGTGTGGGTTTTGAAGGTGAAATGATTCAAAATCCTTCTGAGATGTAATAGGAAATAACCTGTCAGCAAAGAAAGGATGAGAAAAGTTAGGGCAGTCGATGCAAACAATAGTTTTTGCTACACTAATGAACCTAGTCTCATTTTCCTTAGCGTCACAAATTTTCATGCAACTTTCCTAAAAAGGTAAAGAAAGTTCTCAGTCTTGCTTGGAAGATGAATGCAGTGGATCACAGAGATGAGAACCTGAAATTTGTGCTGGATTAAATCATATGCTAGAGAAACTTTTTGTGTTCTCTGAGGTGGACATCCAGAAACTGGTATGTGAAACTCTGTGAGCTACTGCAAATCCAACGAGCAGTAATAATAGATAACACATTATTTTGCCTAACTGTACAACACTTCAAGCACTTAAATCTTGCTGTTTCCATAGCAAGCAAAGAAGGTTTTCATTCATTTTATTAATGTATGTAGCTGTTTTTACGTAAAAGTTTGCCTTTAGTTAAATGAAGAAAATGAAGCTTTGGAGCACGAGCATCAGCTTGGAAGAATGGACTGAAAGGCTCTCCCCTACTAAGCTCGCACTGCTTTGGCTTTTATATTTTAAGATTGTAAGGAAGATTCACACAAACAGCTTTTCAGTATGTCTTACAATTTAGAATACTTTATTTGGAGATGATCTATACTTTGCAATAGTTGAAACAGTTTTAGAAATAACTGAGTTGTACTTCATAGGCTTAATGCAGTCATGTAAGCACAATGATGAAGTTTTGTATTTCAGACAATGAGATTAAGGGCAAGAGTCAGAAAAAAAGATTTCTGAAGTCTTAGCTCTGAGAACTCATTTGAGCCATAGGGAGAGCTCTGATTTTGAGTGTTAGGTACGTTCCCCATGAAAAATCAGGCTCTGTGAAGATGTCTCAAAGTGTACTCAAATGCTGCTCTCCAAAATATTCACTAGGTATCCTGAAGTAACAAGGAATGAAGGATGAAATGTACTGGAGCTGGCCACCTAAATTCCATTGAACTTCTGTGGGACTTGGGAACTCCTAGTAGGCCATATGAAATTCCAAGTGTATACTTGGGACCCATAATAATTTTTATATTGTGGGATAATTTATATGACTTTATTATAGACTTGGGATCCAGAAAAGGTACCCTGGTGGATTGGTTTACTCAATTTCAGAGTTTTAGCTGTTATCATTTGATATTACAGATATATTGCAAACTTTGATGTTTGTTTAAAACAGATGACTGCAAACTGTAATTGCAAAAAATTAAGAGACCTCTTTGAATCTAAAGCCTTCCTACGTTAAGGAGATTTACAACAATTCATATTGTACTTGCTTAGACACATTTTTGTTGAGACAGTGCTTTAAATACTAGAAACTGAACTATGTTAGGGCTCCAGAAATTCCTAAGGATATGCAATGCTTTTGCAGCTGTTTCTTTAATGTAGAGAAGGTTACAGTATTCTAAGGGTTTTCCTATTCTGATTAATGACAAAACAAATTTATTTTGATTGAAGCAGGGACAGGCTGCAGTTTAATGGCCCAATCTTGCATTTATTCAAATGAGCGTTTTACTTACTTGAACCATTCTGACAATAAGCACATACAAGTACTTCCAAGATTGGGTCCAATCAAACCAAAGTGTTTCCTCATTCAAGGAATATTTTTAAGTGTTGTCATTGATAACCTGGAACCCAGAAAACGTCCAAGGTAATGAACAGCACAGAGTCTCTGGCTCTGACCTCTGGCACCTGTGTACTTCACCATCTTCCCTCTGCTTGGATGGTGCTTGTGAACCTTAAGTAAGGATTCACCTTTTCAAAGCAAACACAGATTGAAGAATTATTCCTTCTCAATTTTCATCTTAGGAAGCTTCACTGAGTAATTACCTCCTTCAAACACAAAGTATACTTCTGCTGTCTTGTAAAAATGCAGGTATGCGAAGCGGACCTAACACCCGCAATAGGAAAAACAGCCATGACAATCATTGTGCCTGTTGATCTGTTACTGATTAATTCCCCTTACAAATTGTTTGCTCAGAAATGGTGAAAAAAACCTTCTTTTAAATTATTGTAATAATAAAAATCTATTTTTGTAAAGATGTTTCTTCTTTTTTTTTAAACAAGACTTTTTCCAGAAGCAAAGAGCTTTATATGCTATCCAAGATGTCTTCTGTTGTGAACTATAAAAAGCATCACCGAAAAGTTAGCAGAGCAGAGGAAATAGACAGTTGCCTCAGACAAACGGCTGCATTTCTAGTATGCATCCTAACTCAGTTATCAATATAGTAGAACTCGTCAAACACTATCAAAATACTGAGCAAGTTTCAAACTACACTTCAAGTTTCTGAATGTCAGCTCAGTTCTGTTCTTTTCTAGCTGCTCCCGAGGTTGTGACCTTTATTTACTGCTGTGTCCAGCCAGAGGCTTGTCATGAGTTGTAACAGATAAAATCTTGTGTTACTAAAATAAATTACAGAACTTTGTGTTGGGTCTTTCCTCTTAGACCCAGATATCACCAGCATCCCCTAGTCCTTACAGAAGGAGCACTCATGGAACCAGAGTAATCTATCATTTCATATTACTAAGGGTATCAGAATTTGGGCATTTATGAAAAAACATATTTAAGTGGAAGTAAAATATTAGCATACCAATTTAGAAAATGGATAAGGGAAGTCAAGTAGCTATTTTTGTAGTAAATCACACAGCAATTTGGTTTGGGGATAGAAAAATCACAGGACTATTTTCCAGTTATTTTTTCTAAACATGAGGTACGCTTCTCAAAATTCAGAAGGGCCTGCCTTCTTTCTGCCCTGCACTAGATTCCTCAACCCAACATGCAAATTCAGTTAAACAATCATGTAGAACAGACTCCTTTCCTGAAAATACAGTTGTTAATTCCATCCTAACTAAAACTTCAAAGCAGAAAGCAACTGTTCCCTTCAATCTACTCTGTTTTTCAGCAGTGCCTATCTTACATATTCAAGCTAAACACTTGATTTAAAAGACCAGGTCTATGCTATAAATCCTTCCTGATATAATACTTCAAAGAATCACAATCCTAACTGACATTTTTATACCAACTGAAGGAGACTTTATATTTCATTTAGGAAGCTGGGAAAGTTAGAATGGAAGAAAGTCTTTTGCTGATACAAATTGCAGCTCTATTGCAGATTTTGCTAATACAGTGATTTCAGCAAGTCTAGCTAGACTTGGCCTATTAGAGGGAAAAGACAGGCATGCGTAAAAGGTATAGGGTAAGTTATTTCATTCTAAATGAATAGGAGATAACCTACAGTCAACCCATGCCAGAGTTACAGATGTAAAAATGTCAGGATACACTTGAATCAGGTCTCAGAGGTATTTTAAATGGCACTAGCTACCATAATTTAAAAACAAAGATCAATTTCTTCTGCCTTTGTTCACCCCATGCGTGGTACCTAAAGTAATCTGCACAGTTCAGATGTAAGCTCCTGAACTCTCGCATGAAAAATTATATGTATATTCAGAGGCAGGATGGAGGCAACTAGCACCTTGCAATGTTCCTGTGGGAACAGGTTTTACCACTAGAGTGAACACTTTACACAGGAGCATTCCAGCCATTAAAAGAATCTATCTTCACACTCTACATCATAGCACAGGCAACATTCTTCTGATTACCATTTAGGAAGAAAATATGCCTTCTGTTTGCTAATGGAAACTGCTTCAGTGTCTTTTCCTACTATACCACCATTAAAAACCTTCTGTGCTAGAGAGGAAGAAGGATGGGCTGACCGAAAAGCAATAAAAGTTTTGGATTCCTCTTCCTCGTGCTTTTATTTTTAAATTGCCCTGGAAGCTGCAGGCACTACAAAGACAAAGCTTTTCTTTTTTTCCTCCGCAGAAAATAATAGTTGCAAAAGTATGCAAATTCTCTATGTAGCTAAGGCAATCCTGAATAAATGAAACTACTCCTTTAGATGTTCAAGGAACCTTAGTCTAAATCTTAATTGTGGAAAAGGAAAAAGAGATATGGGAAATAGCTGCATGTATCAGCTCCACACGTACTTAAAATACAGAATGGCTAAGAAAAGATGTAGCTTTCACCTACCTACAAAAGTCTGAGATGTTTTCGTGTTTAGAGATGCTCCCCTCATCACAAGAAGGAACGGAGGGAGGATTGCTGAGTGCTGGTCACAGACAGCAACACTCGAGATCCTTTTCCAGTGCTCAGCCTGAGCCAGTTCTTGAGAGCTGAACAAAACCTGGAGTGGCTGGGACAAAGAGAGGGAGCGTAAGCTGTGAAGAACAGCTCAGGGGCACGAGTGGAGAGCTGAAGATCTGATACTTTCTCAACTACCTGTCTCAGTCATCGTGGTAAAGCATTAAGTGTAACCTGCGTGTGGCTGGGACAGGTTTGAAGGAGTGTAACAGAATCCAGCAGGATACATGGAAATAGCTGAAGGGAGGCTTGTGGGTGTAAGAGCTAGGTCTAGTCAGGAAAAAGCCATGAATGCCTCCACAGGAAGCTCCCCAGAGGCAGTCACAGCACCTACAGACCTTTGTATCAGCAGCTGGGCTCAGTGCAAGATGGTGCTGAGGCTGGTGGGGGCTTATGCTCTGCAAAATGAAGAGAGACAAAGCTGAGGCCCTGAAAGTGGGAAGTTAACATATACAGCTTGAACAATACCCACACAGAGAGACAAAATTCTTCTCCTCCACCCCCTTCAAGTTCATAGTATTATTAGCAGTTAGGCAGAGCACCCAAGATGCTGCTAGGATACAAGTCACCTTGGACACTGCTGATGTCTGGATGCAACTCTGCCCTGGCACAGCTTCTCTCCTGCAATAATCCTGTGGCATCTGCTTCATTTGCTCCTGGAACCGAGACACTAACTAACAACGAAACACAGATATGTAAACACAGATATGACAGTTCTCATGAAAGTTGTGTGGAAAATGACACTCAGTGTAATAAGAAAACTCTTCCTATGTGGGGATAAAAAACCCCATTTTTTTCATTATTCTTTATGAAAGCAAATTATGAACCCTAATCTTCACAAATGGCTAAAGGAATATATTCAGATCTCTGAGCAATCTTTTCTATTTGAAAAATCTATGCTATTACAAATATTTTTGACCTATTTTAACAGCTAACATACCTTATGTCACCATTTCAGATACTTGCAAATCCACAAAGCAATTAGTAGAGGGGAAAAAAGGAAGTCTGTGAGTTAAGGAGAAAGGAAGAGGGTTTCTAAATACCTCTGCCCCCTGCCCAAATGAGACCGGCCCTTTGTCCCATGAATACTATGGGAGGGACAGCGGCATATTAGGATCCCCATTCTGGGTTATGTGGAACCTTGGCCTGCCAAGTTCCAGATGCTGGCCCTCGCACCTTCAGACACTGGTGGCAGGCTAGCCAGCCCGAAACCCAAGCAGGGAGTTTGCCATGGGTCTTAGATTAATACTAACCCAACACCGTGCAACATCAGAACTGGTATGGTGTTTTGTAGTTTTGCCTCCATCTAATTACAACTCAAGGGATAAAACAGGTACCATAATACAGCTGGGTAGGGTCTCTGTCCTAGCATTTCCTTGTGAGTATGTTTTTGCAGCCAGGAGATTGGAATCAACTTTCTATAATCTTAACACTCTTCTAATTCTCCAATATGCCCTGACCGTTCTCTCCAAATTGCATCTGAAAATCCAACCCTTTTCCCCAGGTTTAAACTCATCTACATACAAGCCTTGAAAGATGCAATGCCAATAGCCAGTTACAAGGAGTTCTGTAACACTTGCTAGTAAATTCAAATACAGAGTCTTCCAGCAGATTTGGGAAAGCATGCCCGAGCAGAGTCTTCCCTCTGAAATACAAATCACTGAGGGGAAGGGGAAAGAAATCGAACTGTTAGAATATACCCAATCCATTTGCTGCTTTGAGTATCATGAAGGAAGACATGCACTTGTATGCATCTACTTCTGTTTCTATCTCCTACAGAAATTGCTGGAAAAGGTTTTCCAACTGATTTCAAAACTCTGTAATAGACATACTTTTAAAAAAGCAACAAACCCTTCCCTCCCTCCTGCCTCCCCTTAGAATCCAGCTGACAGGGGTAGAAAAGGGGTTTTGTCTACCAACACTGTCACTAACTACTTAAGAGACTTCTGCCTTTGCTACTTCCTTGTATAAGAAAGCAGTAATTTTAAATAATAATCATACAGGCTATGGTAGAACAGCTAAGAGACCAGAAGCTTCATTTTCCAAGACAGGCTGGCAGGCAATACTACTTTGACACATGTAAGGCTTGTGAATTTTATAGCAATACTTAACAGCACAGAATACTTAGGTGATCAAAAAGTCTTACGTGTTTCAGGTGTGCCAGAAAGGAAGCCAACTTATTGACACCTAAGACAATTCCTTCCATTTTCTTCTATTTTTACCTCTCTCACAAAATCAAAACAATGCGGTTCAATCAGACTGTGCTTTTAATTAAAATATACATTGCCTACCGCTTATTTTCCATTCATATTCAGAAAAAACAGATTAAGAAAGCTTGAAAACATTGGTTTAGCTCTCCTCCACTCTTTTTATGGGTTAGGGGCCACTTATCTTCTGCCAATGCTCTTTTTTCCTCCCTCAGAGAATCGTAACAACAACATGACCCATGAAGTTTCTCGCTGTATAAAAACAAAACAGGCCACTTAAAATTCTCACGTTAAATAACATATGTTGTTTTAACAGTTAATTTTTGAAATTGTTTAAAAGAAAATGTATTTTTTTCCCTAAGGAACTGTAGAATTTGGGATAAACTTCATTAACTCTGCACAATATAGACAACTCTGAACAGGTGAAGCATTTTAAGTATTGGAAAATGGGGTAAAAGAAAAGCAGCAATTATTTCCCAGATTAATAATACTTTTATTAATAATGTTTAAGAATGGCAGTTTCAGAAAGTTCAATTTATTAAGTGTCCACATAAATCTGTTTTTTATACTCCAAAATACCCGACTTTTACAATTTCAAGTTTCAGTGCTTTGAGCTAAAAAACAGGAGCATATAATAGAGAATTCCTCCAACATATTCAATTCATAGATTTGCAAAGTCAGAAGGAATGCTAGGATTATCAAAGTTTGATCTCCTGTATAACATAGGTTTTGGGCTTCCCCGATTCAACTACTGCTTCAGTCCAGTAACCAGGGGATTTTCTTTAAAAAAAAAAAACAAACCACCAACGCTGCTGTTTCACAGAACACAACCAACAAAACTAGCAAGCAGCTGTACTACTTCTTGAGTTTCTTTTGAGCAGCCTTCTTCTTGACCATTTGTAACCTCTTCATAGCATTGAGCTGAGATTCCTGAGAAGTGGGGCCTTTTAGGGAGGTTGACTGATTACCAGTATCTGCTGTGGTTTTGCTTGCGCTGCCCCCGCTGTTACCAGCAGTCCCGCTGTTGCCATTCCCACTGCTCACCTGGTTGCTGGTGCTTGGCGCAGTACTACTGGGACTAGGAAGACCTACTTTGCTGACATTGTCACTGCTTACTGAACGGCTAAGAGTGGTTTTCCCCAGTGTCAGAGGCGGAGGAGGTTTCAGCTGAACAGGGTTTGTGCTGTTGTTGGCAGAAGCTATTTTTGACCCTAGTCCTGTTTTGGAAGTTGCCAACCCTGACAAACCCACAGGTTTCTGGTTATTTGAAGAAGCTGCAGGTTTCCCACTGGTGCTCTGTGCTGTTGATCCCAGTTTGGCAGCTGAGGGATTGGCAGAGGAGGTTTTGGCTGCAAAAGCAGCCCATCCTGTAAGGCCACTGGTTGCTGAAGAGGAAACACTTGTACTGGCCGAGTTCCCCGAAATCGCTGCTGAGGTCTAAAATAAATAAAGCATTCTCATTATCGTAGCATCTGTTTGTGCAACACATCACAGCAGGAAAAATCTGTTTCAGTTCTGTTCCCAGGAACACCCAATGGACAATATTTCGTCACTGGTCATTACAGTTAAAAGTATTAATAGAAAAGGAAAGGATGCCAGATGCGGCCAACTTTTAATTTCCCAGCCGCATAAAACCAGTATTACCTGTTCTTCCCTTTCTTCTATACAGCTAGCAAGCTATTATATGGCATTATAAACCCCCCATAAATTCTAAAAGATGGTGTAATGAATTAACTACAAAAAGCTCAAATTTGTGAAGCATAAAAAAAGAGAGGCAAGCCGCCACCTTTTAATTGTTTACTGCCATTACCTGGTGTCACTTTTTAACAAGATGACAAGATGCTCAGACAAAAAAAAATCATACACTGAGCAATTAAGTATTGCATTTTTTACAGTCTTTTAGTCAAAGCAGCAGTGTCTAAACTTTTTCCTTTCCTTCCCTTCCCTCCTCTTGGTTCTTATCAGCCTGTACCATAGATACAATTAAAAAAAAAAAAAGTCACTGGACTTCTTTCCTGTAGTCTTCCCATTCAGATATTGCAAAAGACAAACCTCCTGCAAACAAAGTTTTCCTTGCCTGCAAAGTCCTATACACATTAACCACAGTTCCCACACCTTAAACCCTATAAGCCGCAGTTTTCAGATGGGGATAATACACATGTTGAATTATTAAACCAGAGTTATATCAAATTGCAGAGTCAAAACAGAAATTAAAACCCTCAAGTAATACCCCTTCTATAATATCCAGTTTCTAAACAGTAAAGATGATGGATGAAATTGGGCCTCACACTTACAACCCGTTCAGGCACATAAATAACGCTGCTGAGGTGAAAAAAGTTATTCACAAATATAAGCGCTTGAGCAATAGCCATCATATTATTCATGATAGTTTGCATCCAGGCTAAGCAATGGCAAATGTAACTTTGAGCACATGAATAATTGCTTTGACTCTAAGTTAAAGATGTGTTTTCCTAGATAAGGGTCACACTTTGTTAGACTATGTTATTTATTACACTGCTTCTGGCTTACCACCTTTGACCAACTTGTGACAATATTTATTAAATAATTTGGAGAAACAGAAACATGAAGCAACATACATAAGAAGCAGAAGCCTCCTAAATTAGATCTCACACAGCCAGCTAGAGCTTCCCTATTATCATGAGAAGAAGCCTTCTAACTATCAAAATGAGCACGTTACTTGACTGCAGAGAGAAAATCATATTTTCTGTACAGTTCATAGAATGGTTTGCATTGGAAGGGACCTTAAAGATCATCTAGTTCCAACCTCCCTGTCATGGTCAGGGACACCTTCCACTGGACCAGGTTGCTCAAAGTCCCATCCAACCTAACCTTGAACACTTCGAGGGAGGGGGCAGCCACAACTTCTCTTGGCAACCTGTTCCAGTGCCTCACCACACTCACAGTAAAGAATTTCTTCCTAATATCTCATCTACTGTCTTTCAGTTTAAAACCGTTACCTCTCATCCCATTACTATACTCCCTGATAAAGAGGCCCCCCCCTATCTTTTCCGTTGTCTTCCTTTAGGTACTGGAAGGCTGCAATAAGGTCTCCCTGGAGCCTTCTCTTCTCCAGGCTGAACAACCCTAACTCTCAGGCTGTCCTCGCAGGGGAGGTGCTCCAGCCCCCTGATCATCTTTGTGGCCCTCCTCTGGACCTGCTCCAACAGGTTTATGTCTTTCTAATGCTGGGGGCCCCAGAGCTGGACACAGTACTCCAGGTGGGGTCTCACAAGAGCCAAGTATAGGGGGAGAATCACCTCCCTCGACCTGCTGGCCACACTTCTTTTGATGCAGCCCAGGACGCAGTTGGCTTTCTGGGCTGCTAGTCCACATTTATGAGGATTTCTACTTGTATAAAACATCATTAAAAAGAAATCTATAGAGTAAATTCTGTTCTCTCCCTTGTAACATAAAAACACAGTCAAGAGCTGGGTGCTTTAGGGACTTAACAGTTGAATTGAGGGTTTTTTTCCCCCACTCTCAATGTTAATGCAAACCCACTATGCTATGGTACTACTCAGTACACATAGTATAGCAGACTATTTTCATTCATGGTTCTTGTGAGAAAAGATTGGTCTAATTGGAAAAGCAATAATCTATTCAATGAACTGTAAACTCTTCCTCTGGAAAATGTAAATTACATTACCTTGACTTCTGTTCTCTTGAATGCTAGAAAAGTTGGCGGGGTCTCAGGTTTTAACTTAATTTCTGGCTTCTTGACCAATGGATCCTTCACAGCTGGTGCAACTGAAACCACTGCAGGAGCTGGTTTTTGAGGTGGTTTTTGGGTCTTTTGAGCCTGTATAAGTGGTAGGAAAAAACCCTCCAAATTAGTTACAGGCCCCGTAACATTGACTGTTTTAACTGTTAACAAAAAGCATGAGCATTATCAGATTGCAGTCTAGCCTTTACAATTTTAAGCCAAACGGTGCCTGAGAAATAAAGTAACAGGCGATATGGAGGTAGTGCTGAGTGGGATACTGGGGACAGAGTCTAGCCAAAAAGCATACTGAATAGGACTTGCTATTTCAGTGTGGAAAGAGCAGCAGCATTGACACTTAGGGAACAGGAAAGCACTGGGCCTTCACATGAGTAAGGCAAAGATGGGTGAACTTGAGGAAGACAGGGACATAATCCAGCAGTACTGGGAGCTGAGTCTGCTAAGAAGTGGCAGGTAAAATGGTAAAATTTATGCTGAAACAAAAAAAGGAAAGGAAGGGCATATTAAAGGCAAGTGTTGAATGGCTGCAATGGCTATCCTGTGCAATAACTGACCTCAAGCAAACACTCCTCTGAGTTCAAAGGCCTGATGATCATCAGAATAAACGTGTACTTCAGTCAGTGATAACTCCTAGGTCAGGATCATTGCCTTCTTTTCTTGTTTCTTAGTAAGGCCATTTCAACAGATAACAATTTGCTAAGTTACCATAGAACAGTTCCAAAACAGAACACATTTTCTGCTGTATAAAAGGGTTTGATTTTAAAACGTCAGAACTGAAGTTGTGCGAACTAACAGTTAATGTTTCATGCACCAAAAGATCCTCTTACTCTGATGTTTGTTTCTCATAATGAGATGAGTGGTATTCCTCTGAGATCAGGAATAATTACTCTGTTTAGTCAAGAAATTAACACACAGATCAATCAAAATAAAGGGATTTTTTTCCTGGAATGTGCTACCCTCAGCTTATTGTTGAGCCTGAGAACACTCAGCACTTAAGATCTGGACTGAAATTTGCAGTCTTGTCTTCAGGAAAACAACTATCCACGTCCAAAGCTGAGAAGAAAACTAGAACTGTAGGGCTATTTGGTAGACACGTACTAAAAACAAAGAATCACCTGAAATAGTAAGTTTTCAACTGCTGCTTACTACCAAGTAGGAAATAATCCTATTTCACTCTTCTTCACTCAACTCCTGCTTTTTAAAAAGCTCTGTTTAAAAAGCACATTACAGAACACTCTTTTAGATGCTACATTAAAAAAACCCACAGCTACAGCAAAGGAAGCACTGCTGAGAAAAATGGTTCTCCAACATACTTCCAAAGATTTCTGCAACCCATAAAATACTCTCACGTATTAGAAATAGCCTGCTGTATTCAAACAGTGCTCATACAAAAACCTGACTCCTACCATTCTCTTCATCTGCCTGGTACAGCGCGCACAATACCACACAAGTCGAGGATCATTCGCTTCCTTGTCTGTCACTTGAGGTTTATGGCAATCCTGGTGGTAGAGATTATGGCACTCCTGACACTCCACTAGCTGATTCCCAGAAATAACTGTCATTTGCCTGCAGAGCAAATAGTTAAGAACAGATTATGGGAGAAAGCACTTAAAGGATTATCCAATTGTTGCAAATTTTGCAAAGCTTAAAGATAAAAACTAAAAATATTTTTGCTTTCATGTATATTTTCTACCTGTGGCAAATAAAATATATTCCTTCTCTTCCTGTGCGAGTTCTTCCTAACAAATATTTTAGAAATTTTGTATTCTTAAATGCAATTTCATTCAAGAAAATCTAGAACTTCTACACTATTAAACATGTGTATATGACACTTTTGATTTCCCTGTTTGATTTTTATTTTAGAAATGCAAGTCTCACCTACATTGCTTCACCTGGGCACTGTATAGATACCTCAGTGTATACCAATTATGACTTCCTTATTACGTTAGCATATGAAGGCCTAGTTTACATTGGGATAATTTTGCTATAAGCTGTGGAGCAATACAGTTCAAGAACAAATAATTTCTCAATGACAAGCCTGCAAGAGTGCTTTCTGCTACAGGATTTAAAAGCATCATCATCCAAGCTGTATACTACTTTAAAGATATTTTACTACCCATCCTTTTGGTCCCTACTACACAAACAGACCCTTGGAATTTGAGATAATACCAGAATCATGGAAAGATGGAACAGAGAGGATTAACTGTGCAGTACTGCCTTGAAGCAAACATGTAAGCTGGTGATGAGGACTTAATTTTGCGTGGGCCTCTGGTGAAAGTAATCACGCTGTATAAATGACAAATTAGTGATATACACATGACTGGGAGTATGTCTGTGAATTAGCCAAATACCATTTTCCTAATGATTTCTTCCTTCAGATGACAAATCAGGCTATTTAATTGCTAAGCTGCTTTTGCTCATATCCCCAAGGAGCAGGTACCCAGGTAACCATGGAAACTCTATTTGTAGATGGGTGGGGAAAGGTATTACCTTATTTCTTTATATAACAGGAAAATGAAGTCTGAAGGTATTGTCCATATGGATACTAGCACATTTTCTAAGAAATATTTCTCTTTTAAATGCACTATTTAAAAACAGAGGGAGAAACCTTTCTGAAATTTGAGGGCCTATTATTTTAGATGCAGGATATTTCAAAAGCCGTTTTGTTTGTTATTCCTAAATAAACTGGGTCAGAAGCAAGCAGTGATGTTTCAACCCCATGTCTCAAGGGAGGAAACTCACCGTATTTTAAAATTACAAAGAACAATGCCAGACTGATTAAAAAAACATGAACTCTTCATGTCCAGAAATAAGTTAAATCAGACTTATTTTTAAAAGATACGGTAATTAAGAAACACACCAAATTATTTTTTACTTTCAGAAAACAAGCAAAAAAGTATTAATAAAAAATAAGGTTGTTCTTTCAAAACCAGGCTTTTTAAAAGACATATTTTTTGGGTTTTTTGAGAGACAGTTCACTATCATCTGCAAACTGCATGTAGTATGTCTTCTTGAAATAACTGAGGAGCCATATAACTGGCGAGTCCTGTTTTTCTAACACCTGCAGGTATTGGAGAGGGTGAAGTTATTTTAATACTCCCTCTCTCCTTATGCCTAACTTGGTATAAAAGAACAAGAAGAAAACCACTGCAGGCATCAAGGTTCCCTAATCACTGTGAAAATACATTTGACACTTAACAAATCCTGAACAAACATTTAATGCCTCTACTTTAGTTTTTACATCTATAAAAAAGGAATAGTTAATATTCAAAGATACTCTTGCGTTTGTGAATCCACAGCTGGGTTCTTGTTATTAACTTGTCTTCTTAAGCAATATAAATATAAACCCTTTGCTATGAACCCCACCTACTCTGCAATTCAACATGGTGTTTTCAATCACAATTGATTGAATATTTGATTGAGTTATTAAAAGATGTCAGTTTCTAAGTACTATTCATATTTTATTTATTTTACAGAGTATCCAGTGCTTTTATATTTCATATGTACTGGGATGTTGTTATTTTGGCCTAAGATGGCCAACCCCCAAAAAGGGCCCCCATGTTGAAAGCTGAGCAGTAAATACTGGAATACTGTCTAACCAGTGTGTTGGATTCAGAAGGTCTGAAGCAGGAGTACTCTGAAAAACGTCCTGTCTGGCGCGAGCTGGAGATCGAGAACCACATGACGTCAGTTCCAGCAGTTTCCACATAAAATGAAAATAAATCTTGAAGGTTGGGTGACTGTTGCCATCCCCTCTCTAATGCGTTGTCTCTTTCCTTGCCGTGCTTCTCCCTCCCTCTGGCAACAGCTTAATAAGAGCTATTTTAGTTAGCCAGGACAGATGCATCTTTTGCAAGAGCACTATGAATTTATGACCATGATTAGCTAGAAGCAATGCCTTCAGCAGCCAGGTTAAACACTGATTGTGGAACAGCTAATGGAACCACATACCTGGCCTATGCTTTTCAAAGCAAAGTCTTGTCCATGCTAGGCACAGTAGTTGCATTTTCTTTCTTTACTTTGCAGGCATTTCTCATTATGCTTGTACATGTTTTCCTTTGCCAGGGAAGATGCAGCAGCTTTCATAGCAGCTCAAGACTGTCTAAACAAAACTTTTCTTTATCCCCTCCTGCCAAGTAAGTTAATACCATACTGTTTTTAGTTGCATTTTAACGTGCTGCTGAACAGGGCTTTGCCCCTTTAGGAGACAGCAAAAATAGAATTTGCAGGGAGAAAGGTAAAATGGAAGTATTTATTTCATACTTCAAATGTTTTAACTGTTCTGCCTTTTTCAATGTTTATAATAAGAAACTAAACATTTGAGCTAACACATGGGAATAACGTGACATGAAATCTCATCAGTTCACAATTGCTTGACAGTATAATTAGCTGTAACAATGGAAATTTATCCTCCATGTACTAGACGTCTCCTTGTCTGCACAACAGGAACGACCATGGAAATGACTGAAGAACAAACTTATAAAGCATAGTTTCCCAACTGGCTTAAGCATAGCTAAAATATATAATGCTACCAAAAGGCCAGTCCCACCTTCCTCTCCGTCTTGGCTTTACATTCTTGCATCTACACACATGCCAGCATAAGAATTTGCACTCACTAAGCTGCCCAAAACCTAAACCTACTGAAAAACCCAAATGGAGAGCTGATCCAGAAGCTGATTCAGCTGATCACAAACCTGTGTGGGCAATAAACCCCCTAAACAGGACAGGGAAGGAGGTACAATTAGGAGAGCCAAACTGTTCTTTTTGGCAGCAGTGGGGACTTACAAGGACGTAAGTCATCTGTGAAACCAAATCCTGATTTGAGTGATTTGATCCCAGGGTGGATATTCAAAAGTGTATTTTACAATTCTGTTAACACTAGATGTACTGTTAGCAGAATATTACTAAGATCCAATTTTAGAGGCCCTTACTGAAAATTAAAAAGAACCTGTCTTGACCACAAGATATATTTACACTGTTAACTGAAAACACATGGCTGTGTGTAAACCAATGTCAAATGATTAGGAAATGAGAAGTAACACATACAGATCTTATAATAATACCAGTAAAAATGTTTTCAGAAGATAACTGATTTTTTAAAAATGCTTATCATTAGCCGTTAATATTTTAACTTGCTTTCCAATAATTAAAAATCACTATTTGTCATGACAGGTTTTGCATCATGTCTAGTTTTATTATTTCTCACTTGCCCTTTCCTGAAGAAGAAAAGTTGGTTTTCTCATTAAAGGTTCCATTTTCAAGAAACCATTCTTATCCACGAAGGATGCTTAAATGTATTATTCATTTTGGATACGTGCTTAAGTGTTTTCCAGAATAAAAACTACAGAAAGCATTAACTCAATAGTTTGAGACTGGGGGGCAGGGAGGAAGAAAAAAGGTTACTACTCAATTGCAATGAAGCAACGTTGACTAACCTGCAAACAACACAGGCTAATCCCATTTCCATAGCAAAGTCATCAGCACTGGTTTCCTCAAAGCTAGATAAATCAGGCATGGATAAATCCTTGCTCGTCTGAACTGTAATAGGAGAGGAACGAGCTTCTTGCTTCTCTAGTCTGGGCTTCTTTGGCGTATCAGCTCCTTCAGTGGTATCCCCCTTTACCTATTATACACACACACAGAGAATGTGAAAATGCAAAAAGCTAATGCATATTATTAAAATGAGAAAATGAATGGAACGATCAGGTTATCAGTGTAAGGTATACTTTACACAGGATACACACAACATTTTACTTAGATACGTATTTTCTTCAAAATATTTATGAAACTTAAATCCACTTTTTGTACTTCGCCTCAAAGTCCTTGAAAAAGCTTTGGGAATCCCACATTTCAGCTTGCTATGTTTTAGTAACCTCTTATTATCATGATATTTAAAACATAGAATCACAGAATGGCTTGGGTTGGAAGGGACCTTTAAACGCCATCTAGTCCAATCCCCCTGCAATGAGCTGGGAAAACATTCACAGAATTATAAAAAGACTGTTGCTGGATTGCCTAAATGGTAACATGATTGGATAATGCAGCTCACAGGCTATGCACAAGTGGATGAGTTGACTTACACAGGTTAAAAAAAAAAAAAAAAAGGATATCTTTTGTCCAAAACATCCTCAAGTTAATTAATCAAGTTATTTCTTTAGAAAACAAAAATTACTTACTTTATCAGCAGATCTCTTTTCTGTTTCTTTTTTCACCTTTTCTGATGCAGTGGGCTTGCCATTGTTGTTACCAGAAGGCAAACTAGAAGAAGCTTTAGGCTCTTGCTTACTGGAAATAGGTTTGGTAACAGATACTTTCGGTTGCTCTACTTCCTAAAAACAGAAACAAAAATTGAAGGCAAACCCTACACCTGAGTTACTTCCTAGTTTGCAACTAGTTAGACAACAGGATAGGCAAACAATGAGTCATACAACATTGAGCATCTATATATACACTTTATTTTTTTTTAACATTTCTTAAATATTTTCATATCACATCAATAAATGTGATGTTTATTAACATTATTATTAAACATACAATATTTATATAAAAATATAAAATATAAAATAAATATAAAAACAACATTATTATTAAAAACACCTCCCCTTATCACTCACCTTCCAGAGGAAAAGGTGCTCCTTTTCCAAAGACAAATCCTCATTGGAACATTAATTAAAAAGGAAAACTATTCTGCTTTTAAAATTCAAGGAGATAATGGACACAAATTTTCAGATAGTTCTGAGGACAAAATTCTATATAAGCTGAAAATGTAAATTGACATCTGATGTCACCAGACATCAATACTTCATTCCTCCTCAGAAAAAAACACTGGCTTCTACTTAATCTCGGTCCATGTCACCTATCAAATTAATAAATTTAGATCTCAGCAGAAATCAATAGTTCTTACTAATGACACATTAGTCTCAGCAATGGATAATAAGCAAGTGAATCTGTAAATAAGTGATTAATCACATCAATGTGCATGAGCAAGGTACCCCCCGCCCCAGCCTGGTAAGAAGGAAGTAATTCTCTGCTGTATACTGGGATGCGTCCTGAGCCCTGAGCTTCCGCCCCCCAAGGTTGCTGACTTCCTATCATCCAGAGTCAGAAATGGATTTCCTCATCTGCCCGACTGTGGTAATCCTGGGCTCCTTACCCTGTTCTTGGATTTCACAGTCAAACACAAATTAATCCTGCAGCCTGAGAATGCAAGGAAAGGAATTCTTGTACTTTTTTCCATTTCTGAGGCTTTGCAGTCCAGCTGATACTGAAGACACACTGACAAGAGGAGAATAAAAGATTTCTTCCTCTGGCCTGAGCCTCAGTCTCACTGGAGGGCAGGTGACGACCAGCCGAAATGTTATTAGAATTGGCTTCCCAAGCCTCTTGCACTATTATTCAGCTCCTTGCTTCCTCTTTAAACCACAAACCAATGCTTCTTTGAGCTCTGACAGAGGGCTCCTGAGAGTTTTGAGACCTGTGTTAGAGGGAACTGAGGTTTAAGTTTCAGGGAATTAACAATCTGAATAGAAAGGAGTTAGACCACACAGTATAAGCATGATGTAGCAGTAATAGTGCCTTTTAGTTATTCAGAACCATGTACACGTAGAAATGACATATTGCTAATGTATGAGCATACAGACCATCATTAGAACATACCAGCCTGACTTCTAGGCATCCTAGGGGAGAACACTACCTCATTATCCATATGGCAATATGTAGCAATATGAGGAAGTCCCCACTTGGTTATTTCCATACACTAATCTCAGATTCAAATATTCTTTCTAGCAGGTGTTTAGTGATTTTCAGTAAATCAAAAATAATGTTTGTCCACTGGATAGCAATGGTTTCAGCCTGCAAAACATTTCTGCTTTGAACCATTTGGGGTTTTTCATTCTCATATGACATCATCAACAGAATTTCAAGAAAAGAGATCCAGCTTTATCCATAAATAGCTTGTTTTGTTTCATACTTATCTGTGGCAAAAATAATCTGCATTTTAAAGACCTTTTAGCTTTGATTGTAACTGGAAAAATAAATAATTTGGGGTTCACCTTAGATAGAATGTATAATAGCTTACAAACAAAAATGCCAAAACAAATATAAAAGTGAATACAAAAAGTACTAGAACAAATTCCCAACACTTGCAATATAGTGTTGAACATCTCTTTTACAGGTCTTGGTACACCAACAAGGCAAAGAGATTTTTTTTTTCCCATTAACTTCAATTAACTGAATGGATCATGTTATGTAAAAGGGGAATGATGAATATGAACATTCCATAATTACTTTTCTTTTTCCTCAATTTCTGATTCTCTCTTAACTTATCAGCTATAAAATACAAACTAGGAATAGCAAGAGCTTTAAAAAGGCATACAAAAATGACCCATGCTCTCTAATACCAATACCTTCTGAGATGGACGATAGCTTGAGTCGGTTCCTCTGGCCAAGGACTCATCAAGAAGCGCTTTCAGCTTTTCAGCGGAGTCCTTACTCTTTGAATGCAAGAAGCCCAGGGCTTTCAGAAAAATGGGATCAAGCTCCAAGTTCACTGTAGCAGCCATAGTGGTGTCTTTGGAGGAAGGAAGGGAAGGGAAAAAAAAAAGAAAAACGATGACAACTTTATTCATATGGAGCATAACTTAAACAGCACATGGCTAACTATCTCACGGATGATACATGAATTAATTATCATCATCAGAAGATGACTGACTGTGAACCTCAGAGCTGCAGAACCTGAATGTGGCTTTACATCTGAAATTATGTCAAATTTGTTCTTTGGCATATCTGATGTTCAGAAACTAAACTCATCATACTTACATAAATGGAATAAATATTCCATATTCTTCATACTCCATACATAGAGAATACTGAAAAGTATGAAAAATAAGTGTAAACTTCAAGAAAAACAATTACTACCTTTCTCCTTAACATTGTTCGTACATACAGCGATTTCTATCTCATTGCTCATTTAAGAATAACAAAAATCTTGTGTAGAAAAATTAACTTTTGAAACTTCTGAAAAGAACAGCTCATTGTAACATACAATGTAAGACGTAAAACAGCTAGGCTATTATTTGATACATATATTAAAAATCTGAAAAAAAACCAGTCCTTTTTTAAATTTAGCTGAAACAGTATGAAAATTTGTAAATCAGATTATGATTTATCCAAGTCCCCTTGTGCCAGCCTAGGTTTTCATGTTAAGTAACGACTATCCAGAGCTCTAAGATGCCACAGCGTCAAAGTAAATGGACTAAAGTAAGGAAAAGGTTAGAACGAATTTAAAAAAAACATTCCTGTACTCTGGAGCCTTCTCTGTTAATTTAACAAAAGCTCTAAGGAACTGCATTTACATCAGAAATTGTCCCTACAAAGATAGATAGGTCTCTAACTTAATCAGTAATTAACAATTAATAATTTAAGAAATAACAAGGGAAGGGAAGTTTCCTGCTCTTTTCCAAAATGGATGAGAAGTGGTATTGTTAATAATCCCTTTAAATCTCATTTGAAAGACATCGGGACATTTTATTTTTTTATGCAGTAATCTAGAAGACATTCTTGAAAAGGCTTTCATCAGTTCTGCTCAAAAGCACTGCCTGGACAGCTTTTTCAGCTGGAACTTCCAAAGGTTTTGTCTGATGAATTCCTTTTGATGTTCAACGCAGTGAACTTTTACCTCTCTGGCCAAAACACTAGCAGTGGCAGCCTGCTCCCTCAACACTCGCCTAGAAGTCTCCAGGAACCTTTATCTCATGCTGAGCTTTCACGAGACACCAGAGAATCGCTCGATTGAGATCATCAAGGGGTTTGACATACAGTAGACTTCATACGGATTTTATCAATGGACCCAGCAGAGAGTTAAGAATCCTCTTCAAGAGCTTCAGCTCTCTTCCTTAATCTTTGCTACTTGTCAGATCATTTTCTGGTGGCCACAGAACTTCTGCTAGTAAGTACTATGCACCAGTTACTCTGCTTTTTCACTGATCAAGCAGCGACTGCGGTGCAAGCCCCATCCAGATGATTCAGTCTCTCTCTGATGTTTACAAAAAGTGAATTCAATACGCGTAGAAAGCACATACCCTTTTTTTTTTAATGCATCTACCTCTGATAAATTTTCAGGCTGCTCCTGAGCTCTGTGGATAGGTTATCTATTCCATTTCCTTGTTCTGTGAACATGCCTTCCAAGTTTCAGTACCACATAATGTTAAATTAAGACCCTCCTAAACCCTCTATTGAATTAAAACAGTAGAATTAAACACCAATTTCAGAAATTTGGAATAATTCCTGTTTAAAAAAAAATCCTTTAAGTTCTTTTCTAAGGCTTCTTCTAGGAGTATATACCTGTGTACATAAGGAACAAGTAGCCTCAACAGCCAATTCAGGATGCCTGCAGTATTTCCAGTATACCTTCCTTTCTGAAGGTAACACTTCCCAGATTTATTTCTAGCTCTAACTTTTAAAAGACATCTATTGTAAAGGAACTGTTAAAATCCAAATTTCAAAAGAGTTGTCTGTATTTATTCTTTTATTTGCATGTGAAATTGCAGCAATTCCTTCTCTGTTCTCAAGGGTAAATTACAATGTCATAGGCTAATGCAGTTATAACTAACATATTGCAAGAAATTTCTCAAGAGAAGGGAGGGAACCAAGCTCATTAAACAGTTCAAACATGCTCAGTTTAGGCATACATTTTCAAATTTAAAAAAATCTATTTGCAAATTAAAGAAGGTAAGTATATTTGATAGAAAGATGAACACATCAGTAGCTGTCTTAAAAACAGCACCACCTGAAAACTGTAACTTGGTAAATATTATGCTCTCCTTACTGGACCACAATGACACAACTCTCAAACAGGCTAATACCAATAACTGGCCCGGTTCAACAGGCAAAGTGTTACTTTTGGCAATGGCCTTTTCCAGATATTTACAGATCAGAACAGTGGTTTGATGCTTATAAAGCTAAGATCTGGTTACATTCATTCATGTTTTCATTCATAAACTGCTCCTCTGGTGGTGAAGCCAGCATATAGCAGATTGATAGACTTGGAGCAAGAATAATACAGTGTTTTAACAATGACTCCATAGGTTATTCTGCACGACAGCACTCCTTGAGTTTTCTGTACAAAGATTCCACTTCAACAAGAAATAATTCAAATGTTGTTTATGAAAAATAAATAGGAAAAAAGGGGAGTATGACACTGTCTTTTGTATAGCAGTTTGGTAGCGCAGCTGTGAGAGATTAGAGGGCTGTGTTATAATCCTTGAACCCAGAGCAGAGCTGGTTTTGCACAAAGCAGTAACAGAAGGGAACACTCAGGCAATCGTGGAGCAGGGACAGGAACTCGAGCACACCCTCTTGCAGCTAAGCATTAACCCATTAGCCCAGCCCTAAAAGCACCCTTCTCAGCTTGGGTCCCTGTTTGACACTTCTTCACTATTGTATAAGAACTGATGATGGATAGACGAGACCAAATATAAAGTAACAAAATCCTCTGAAGTATGCGAGATAATATTAAAAATCCTACAATGGACAATCATGGAGCAACCTCCTAATGCAGACTACGCTAAGTGGTTTAAATCCCCGTGGGAAGAAAAAATGTTAATTAGTGGGTTGTTACTCTTCAAAAGTCTAAGAATTTTTTGAGCCTCTCATTTCCTGAGCGTACTATTGTCTTCTGCCAAATACATACAAACTTAATTAAGCACTATACAGAATATGTGGTCTTCCAATTTAATACTAGATTTCCAGGGTGTAAGAGACCCTTTCTTTTCATTTATTTGCCAGCTACTATTTTGCATGCCTGCACATGTATTATCTTATTCATCATCACTTTCAGTTAAACGGATCTACTTACATTACATTTTCAGATATGGTCATATTTTCATCTGTCTGTATCTGAACTCCTATTTCTATTATTTTCTGAGACAGGTGTACAATTGGAGATATTTTTCCAAGGAAGTGCACACCTTCAATTTATATTGCAATGCTGTTATCAAACCCACTCTTTATAAACTCAGCAATAATTTTATTTTCCACTGCTGCCACTGATGATTAAAAGGACTTTCACTCACGTATCCTTTTCAGCTACCTTCAACGTCTATAGCAGTCAACTTAAAACCCAGTTACATGAATCAGTAGCACAAAATTCCCTCCAATGCACTGCACTGCGTTCATCAATAATTAATTTCACTTACCACCATAACATCAATTCACCTTTTTTTCCCCCCTTTGGATTCTTCTGTTCCTCAGGATTTTCTCTCTTCCTGACTAATCTAATAACTGTGACAGTGGCAGATTTTGCTTATTTACCAATAATGCCTTTTCCAGATCACTTTTAGATTTAATGTAAGTCTTAATAAAGTAGTACAAAGAAAGCCATAAAAGCAGGAAAAACTGAACTTCTATTTTCAGTTTTTATTTTAGTATCTTAATCAGGACTTGATTCATGAAAACATAATTTCTCAGTTATCTCCCATGAGGGATATTTCAAAGCACACACACTTTAGTAGTCTGGACAACTGTATTAATCAGAACAGTTGTATTAATTAGTTCCTATTTATTTGGCATCTTCTCCAAAGAATTTTAGAAGACTGGAGTAAAACCTTCTGCTATGGAATTACTAGTTCTGGTATCCTTCATTTTACATTCTATTATACAGCATATTTTATACCCTACTTTTAGATGAATATTTCAATCAATATCAGAGTAACTTGTTTATCCAAAATTTCTAAGATTACACTATTGCCTTACATTTGCTGTCTTCTACTCCTCACAAACAGTGCATTATTCAAGAATCACAGAATCATTCAGTTTAGAAGGGACCCCAAGTGGTCACCCTGTGCAACCTCCTGCTCAAAGCAAAGTCAACACTGAATTCAGGCCAGTTTCCCCAGGGCTTTGTCCAGTTGGATCTTGAAAACCTTCAAAGACAGGAATATGACAAACCTTCTGGGCAACCTGTCCCAACACCTAACTGCCCTCATTTCCTTACTTCGGATTGGAATTTCCAACTTGTGCTGTCTCTCGTTACCCTGCAGTGCACCTAAGTAGAAAGACTGGCTCTACCTTCTCAATGATCTCCTCTTGGGTATCTAAAGGCTTCTATTAGGTCCCCCTAAGCCCAAGGCAGATGACATCAAACACTTTCCCTTCATCTTCAGATCTAGTTGTTTTGTCACAGAGGACAAGCCAGTTGGTCAGGCATGATTTATCCTTGGTCAATCCAAAGCTGGCTACCCCCAGTTACCACCTGTGCCTTCTTATGCCTACAAATGGCTTCCTCCATGATCTTTCCACAGGTGGAAGGAGTGAGGTTGACCAGCCCTGTAGTTCTCTGGATTGTCCTTCTTGCCCTTTTGGAAGATGAATGCAAGGTTTGCCTTTCTCCAGTCTTCAGGGATCTCCCCTAATCTCATGGCCTTTTAAAGATGACAGAGTGTACCTTTGTGTCCACCTGGGCCCACAGACTTGTCAGGTAAACAATCCCTGCTTCAATCCTCTTCCACAACTTGTAGTTCCTCCTCTCCTTGAACCCTGCCTTGTGACAAAAGGCCTGGGAGACCTTATTGGTGAAGTCTGAGGCAAAGAAGACATCCACTATCTCATCCTTATCTGTGTCTGCTGTCACTAACACACTTGCCCCACTCAGCAGCAGCACCACCATATTTTCCTTGTGAATCCTTTTCCTGATAAACAGCATCTCATTACCGTTGACATCTCTTGCTAGTTTCAAATCTAGCTTAACTTTGGCTTTCCTAATGCCATCCTCACATGCCTGGGCAATATTTCTGTATTCCTCCTTTGTAGCCTGTCTCCACTTCCACCCCCTGTATGTATCCTTTTTGCACTGGAGCTCTGTCATGAGTTCCCTGTTTAATCAAGGCCTTTGCGTCTTACATCTGCCTTATCTTTCTACAAAATGTTTTTTGTCTCATGAACAGTTGTGTTGCCACAAAAATCAGTTTTATAAAAAACATTTATTCAAGCAAATGAGATAATCATACCTATGCAATTGAGATTTGCTAATCCCTGCTACCACCAAGCTTCAATATTCTGCAAAAATGTACCTGAAGATGCTGTTTAAACAGGTATCACTGCTCATTGTTTTAAGTTACTGGTAAATTGGTTATATTTCCTTTATTTTTTCACTTTTCCCTAATTCAATGCCTACTGAAATGTATTAGGTTTACAAATTCCCTAGATATCATCCTCCTGGTGGTTTCTCATGGAAGAACTAAACTTAAGCTAACACTGAATTTCCGAATTACTTACACCAAAGCCACGGCCTGACCCTTTGCAACATACTTGCCACAAATCTCTCCCTGACATTTCCTTTAAGAACGAAGGCAAGGCCTCTAATCTGAAAATCACTCTTCAAAAATAAGATGCTTAAGCGAATAAAACCCCAACATCTTTTAACCCCAAAATATCCTAAACCATGGCCGACACTTGCATTCCCTGTATTTAGGCACACATCCCCTCTGTCCGCTTGGCCTCCTCCTTCCCAATTGCTGTCCCCACCCGCGGGCCAGTGCCGCATTCGTTAGAAGAGGCAGGCGGCTCCGGGGACCCCCCCGCACCCTGCCCCGCTTTCCTCAAGGCCACAGCACCGAGCGTGCCCCTGTGCTCCGCAGGGACCGTCCCTTC
>NW_009258309.1:291392-295145 GCF_000687185.1 Egretta garzetta
GCCTTGGGGGCGCCCCCCCCATGGGTGCCCCCCCGTGGGCCTGCGCAGCCCTGGGGAGCCCCGGTGTTCCGCTTCCTCCTCGCCCGGGCTCCCTGACTGAGAGCGGCCGCGTCCGCCCCCTTCGCCATGAGTTCTCTGTTTTGTGAGGGAGGGTTGGCTGGAAACTCCTTGTTGAGGTGTTTATCGGGGAAGAACGGTAATGGTTGGTGGCGGGAAAGTCACTTGCCGCCTTCGTGTCGTTCATCTGACACTCGGTGACTTACGGCTAAGCTTTTTGGAAACAACAAAAAAAAAAAAAAAAAAAAAAAAAAAAAATTCCGCCCGAGCCGAAGACGAAAGATGATTCTGCCGATGCCTGTGGTTTTATGGAGTAGGTCTGCAAAGGAATTTTAACTCAGTGGCATTATTTTCTGCAATAACCGAATTTTAGTGTGCTGTCTTTCTAAAGTTTGGCTTCTGCTCTTCATAGCCTGTGCTTACTTTCTTGAACCATCAACAACTTTTACTGTATTGATATATCTGTCTGAAATTCTGGTTTGAAGCTCTGTGAGGAGCTTGTATGCTTCTCTTTGGATTCACTTGAGGATGCAATGGTGGCCCTAAACTCAAACGGCAAAGTGATTGCCTGGATAGAAATATAACTCCAACCTCCAAATTTATCTGCGTCTGCCTTAAAGCACAAATGTTACCTTGTACTAAGTTAAATATTTGCTGGTGGAAAACTATGTTTTTTAAATTAATTACTATGTTGAACATTTCTCAAATGTTATTGTGTCTGTTTAACAAAAGTTTTCTTTTACCATGTAGTAATCAACAAATAAATGAGATCTCTTTCAGGAACTAAAAGGAAGAGGATGTTTATGCAATTATTTATTTATTTTTAATTTTCATGGGAAACTTTTTGGTTTTAAACCAACAATTTTCTTTATTACATTGTTAACACAGTGACTCAGTGAAACTAATTTAGCTGTTGTTTAGGGCGTGTTGAAAGGGAAGAGAAAATGGTAACAAACAGTACAGTTAGTGAAAATTATACTTAATGTTTAGTATTCTTAAAGAGCCAGGGTGATTTTTATACCGAAGGTAGACAACGTTATTTATCTTGTCTTTAAGTTACATTGCAACTCTACGTCTCCCTTTCCCTCTTTCAGCAGTGGCTACTGTAAATAAGGCCTGTATAGAATAAAAAAAAGGTCTCTTCCCACAGAATTTACGGTCTAATTAGGGGGGAAAAAAGTGCTGGCAAAAATCGTGTGAATGAATAGTGTAATGTCTTGTAGGTTTTGTTAGTTCTGTGTTTGATGTTTTGTTTTATTCTGTGTGTCTGTGGCTGCTTTTGTCTTGGTAAGCTGCCAAGGTGTTAATGAATTTACCACATTTAATGGAAGGGTAGTAGTTACATGAAAATAAGTGAGAACAGGCAACTGGGTAGGCTATGCAGTCTTTCAAAGGAAAGGGTGTGCGTAAATCCCCGAGGAAGATGTACTCTTCAGAGCCAAAATAGTGCAAAAACATCAACTCTCTTAGAAACAAAAGATATAGGAAACAAGACTTTATAAGTGTCTGTGCTTTGAGACAAGATGTTAGGAGGAATTCTCTGAAGTAAAAGATGGGAGAGGGATGAGATATGGCAGCGTAAGAGTGTTCAGTTGAAGTGGTGATGCAAGAAGACCCTATCTTCTCCCAGGAAACAATAAAGAAATGCAGGTAAAGTCACTTACAGAAAGAACTGGGCAGATTTCTTTTGGTTTATCTTCTGTAAGAGACTTGGGAATAAAATTAGCGTTTGTAGATTGTAGTTTTACATTGTATTCATAGACTGGACTTAAAAAACCCAACCAAACAACAAAACCCTTAAGGAAAATGTCTGATTTTTAGGGTTGCTGTAGGACAGACTTCCTGTGTGAGGAGTTTGCTTTGTGCTTCAGCTTTCTCACATGTGTAATGCGAACACAGGAAACTTCTACCTTGCAAGGCTTTCGGGAGGAAAGGCTATGAGAGTTAAGTTACTAAGTTACTGTTGTGATGAGGGGACACAGAAGTTTTTAGAGTAACTAGCAATAAATAAATCCGGACTGAATGCCTTGCTGTTCTCATGAAATAAATAGGTAATGTGTTGCAGTCATTACAGAAGTCTGTTTCGTTAAAATACTTTTTAAGATTTTTGTGGGGATTAAGGTATATTAGAGTAATTCTGTTGACGTTGAAAAGCTCAATGCAAAAAGCAGAATGGAGTTTTTTGTTCTAGCTCTCTCTACCCTATAGTCTGAAAAAGTCTGTCTTGGTCTGAAAAGTACATAACTTTAAACATCACCATAGTTAATGTTTCCTGTTCTTTTCCAGTTTGCTAAGAAATTGCTAGCTTCTTTCTGAATAGCAAAATTTAAGTTCAGGCAAAAGGTAAGGTAAAAACACTAGTTAATGTTAACAACATCTCAGATTAATCATTTTCCGTATATGGCTGCAGTAAAAGAAGAAGATTCAGTGCTCCCAGTTGTGAGGAAACACTATGGTGATCTAGTCAAACATGAGACAATAGAGATCTGTGGTGTGCACAGAGAGCTGAGTTGCCAGTATGAATTCAGACAAACTTCAACGCTTGGGCTTTCTGACAGTGCTAGCAAATGCAGTTCTTGCGTTTAGCCGTGTATATGGCAAAGTTTGTGTCCAGGACAAATGTAATTTCTGGTATTAGCTGATGTGCATTTTATCAGTCTCTAAAATCTCTGTTACAATATTTTAATAATGCTGCTCTCTTCTTAGTAATTCTAGAAACAAATGTTGAATGGGGAAAGAGGAAGATCTGTGTGAATGGTTACCCGGTAATTCAAGATATGGGCCCTTTGAATGTAGCAGTGGCTTTGTGTCAGTCACTGTCTGACTGATGCTGAAAAAGCAAATTGCCTAGGTAAACTTTTGAGGCAGTCACTGAATGATCTTTTTTTGGAGCGAAGAGGTGTTCGATGTCTAGGGGAGTAAGAGTGAGAGAAACGTGCTGGGTTAGTCTAAATACTGTAACTTCAAATATTAATAAAACAAAATTCTTAAGTTACCAAGGTAGGCATGTTGTTTGGCAATTGCACAGTCTGTATGAAAAGTTCTGAGTTCAGAAATTAAACTATCCGTGTAAGTGTTTTAGGAAAAATAATGGTGGAGAACTTCTAGCAGTGCTTTCTGAAGTTGGTAGAGAGAGGCATCTGCGTTTAAAAGTCAGAAAATGGGAAAAGGTGATTTACAAAAGATTTTCTCAGCAGCTGAGCTCAGGACACTTTTTCTTCTTGGTGTAGTAGGAAGTTTAAATAGGTTAAAATTTCTTCTGTGTTTATCCCATGCATTGTGAGCTCTGTAATTGCAATGAAACTGAATCTCTAATAGAGACTTACTTTGTTCAGAATGTCATTTGGCTGTTCAGCTTACTTATCTATGACCAAAATTAAGTTAATTGCTATTTTTTGGCCTTCTGAAATCTCTTACGTGGAATACGAATGGATTAAAAAAAGCAAAAACCCTTGACTGTTTTAAAGGAAGGCAGAAATAAAAGTCCTTTGCTTCCTCAGAATCTTGTAGGTACTAAGAATTAACTTAGAAGCAACTTATAGCTGATCTAGTTGCAAAAAGTAACTTCCAAGTATAAACCAAAACAGTGGCCTTTGTTCCTTTAGAGTGCTGAAAACCATCTTCCCTTGCTCAGCTCATAAGGGTGTTCACTTAGTAGCTGATCTTAACATGAGCACTGTTAATTGCCTAACTGTT
>NW_009258309.1:295528-305498 GCF_000687185.1 Egretta garzetta
AGCAGGAATATCAGCTAATAAGCTTATCTGTTCTTGTTTGAGGATGGTACCTTTATCTAAATAATTTGGATTTTCAATTGGGTGAAATAAAGAATTAAGTGTGAGTATTGGAAGGAGAGGGAGGAGCAAACCTGAGCAAATTGACGAGTGAATCTTAACCTTCATTAAGTCGATAGAGTTTTAAAAATAGTTAGTTTGATATTTGAGCCTAAATGATGCATAATTTAGCATGTTTGTTTGGGCTTCCTTTGAATTTAGATGAAAGTTCTTTGGCAACTATAAAGGAGACGTGTCCCTGAACCACCATGCTGGGCATAGCAAAGAGGAGAGAAACAGAGGGAGGATGCAAACAGGAGCTTTAACTGCAACATTTCTTTTGTTTTCCTACTGAGTGAAGCTCATCTTTTCAGCCCATGAAGGTTAGCTGTGGAAACACAAGTATTATTGACCTAAATGGACCCTAATTAAAATATAATTTGTTCCATTCCAGACAGTAAGTTTAATAACTCAGATCTAAATCAGTAGCAGAACAGGGAGTATGGTTCTGGGAAACCAATTTCAGTGTTGTAGCACTGCAAATCTGAGCAGAAAAAGGACTTCTGTAGGAGAAACAGCAGTATGCTATACGAGAAGAATTTGGGACTATATTTGAAAATAATGGGACAGTATATTGCAAAGATGCCTTCAGGTCAGGTACCATGAATGCTTGCGGGATCAGGACCTTTAGTTGAGAGAGATCTGATTGCCTGTATGAACCAAAATGAATTGCTGTCATATGAATGATGAAATGACAGATTAGTTTGTCAGGGTCTGGAAATCATTTGTGTATATATGTACCTATTCTCAGATTTAAGGCCCAGTCTTGTGCAATATGCAATGTTCTTAACTCTCCCTGAAAACCAAAGAAATGAGACATTTGTATTTTTTGTGATGAGAGCTGGAGTTACCTCCTGCTCTGGAGTTTATTCTGCTGTTAAGTGTAAGATATTAGTTGCTTGTGCTTTTTTTTCAGAAATTACCAATTTACAGTTTGTTTTTATTTGATTCAGTATTACTAATTGGGATGATTAATTGTTGCTGTATTGATACTGGCACTGTTTATGTGATTCTTTAAAAAGGAAATTCTCTTAATTTTGACCATAATTTTCATGTTTGGATTTCCTCTTCAACCATATGAGAGAGTCTAATTAACTGAAACAGCTGCTTTAGCTTAACTATTCTCCTCCCCTTCACCTTGATATGTGAATCCTCCTCTAAAACTTTTTATGAGTACTTTAAAAAAAAAAAAAGCAACAAAACAAACTGAGTAGCTAATGAATGTTTTATGAGTGAATGATATTTAAAATTTTTTGTTTTGGGGGATAAATGCAACTTCAGTGTGTGCACAGAACCTAGCTGAAGGAGAATCTAGCTTTTGGAAAACTTACTAAAAACAACTGCCTATCCCTACTAGAAGAAAATGTAGAAGTGGCTTTTTTATATATCAGAAAAATTCAACAGCTGGTACTGCAACTTCACTAAGAGCCCTGAGATTCTTGTCAATGAGCAATGAAAGCCCTGGTTTTATTTTGGGGTTAATATAGCTACCTGTGTTTGAGCAGTTAAACTCAAATGATACTGAGCATTGTGCTTACCTCTGTAGACCTGTTCGTTGCTCCTTTGTACTTCATGGAGGTGAATCATGCAATTCTGTGGAGAGTTACTGGAGAACTTTTTTCTCCTTTTGGGCTCATGAGTAGATAATTACGGGCAGGTACTGGAGGTCTGCTAGCCACTGAGTACAGCAACTTGTGACTGTACTGGTCAGTCTTAAGTGAGAACCCCTCTCAGGCTATCTAAGCTTATTTCAAGGACTGCTAAGCCTGTGTGAGGTGGCTTTACCTGAGGAAGGACAATACAAGAAAGAGCCAAATCAGAGTCTGAACTGAGTCTGGAGAAGGTATAACTGACAAGTTGTGGAACTAGAGGGTACTAAGCCGATTCAGTGTGATACCAAGACCAGTTGACGCTATCTAGGTCTGAGCCACCACTGTCAAAACAAGAACTGTCCTGGGCTCCCTGTCACCTGCAGTCGCACGTTTCTACCATGTGCTTTACACAGGCACTTTTGTGGCTAGATGCTGAACGACATTAATTTACTGCTCTGGCTGAGGGGGAAGAAAAGTCGTGGCCTTTCCTTTCTGCCCAGAGTAATTTTTTTGCTAATCAATTCTACAAAAAGTTCTGATTTTACAGTGTGAGCATAATGCTGCTGTGTAAGTAGATCACAAATGTCACTGATTCTGTGTTCTTTCTGTCTTTGTAGAAGTTCACTTAGGTTCAGAAAAATAGTTCAGTCTCTCTCCTATAGCTCACCATGTTGCAGCTGAGTGGTGGTAGATTACTGTGTATGCTCACAAAAAATTACTTTGAGTTTTGAAGAAGCTAGTAACCACCCTCAAGCTGTCTGGCCCAGCTGCCTCCCAGAGGTTCTCTCTTCAAGGCATTTAGAAGAACAGATCTTTCCTGAGTATACCTTTGCTTCAGTGCAAAATCCAGAGCCTTACCTAAAATGGTTGAGGGAAGTTGACTTTAAGTTAAGATACTATGGACTAAATGAAGTGAGCTGCATGCATATTCCTCTTTTCCAGCACTGTCAAGAGAATGGAGTGGATGACATCTGCTTATCCTGCTTCAGCAAGGTCCTAGTATTGGTTTATCTGGTTTATGCGACTTCTGTATGTTTACCTGAGGATAAGAATAGTTGAATTTGACCAGACAAATTTCAAGTCTCATTTCAAACTTCACGGAGACAGGTGGATTAGTAGGATAGTGTCAGCTGTGGCATTTACTGGGTTGAATACACAGCAGACCAATAACCAACAAGTCATTATTTCCAATCAGTTACTATCTCTGGGACTGACTGATGGCTGCTATCTATTACTCATTGCTACTGGGTAGAAGTAATTTTGTTCAACAGATTGGAGGAGAATTCACAATGACGGTGTTCACCCTCTCATCTACCAGTTTTCACAGCAGGACGTTTTTGAAATTTTAATCAGTAGCCTGATTAAGTAGTGCTTCTATCTGGGCATCTTTCAAGTATTTATTTTTTATTTTTAGTCTAATGATATAGTGTCCTCTGTGGGGAAACAGTGCTTCAGAGCTGATACTCTGGATGAAAATGGGCAAGGGCCGATGTACCTATTGAGAGTACCTGTGTGGTGAAAAGGTTAATGTTTTACTTGTGCAGTCCTGAGTGATGGATTTGGAATAATTTGTAAGAAAAAATGATTAACAGATGGGAACTACAGAATAATACACTTTGGAAATAGAAACCTCTTCAGAATTTACCAAAATATTTAGCAGTTCTATACAGCATGATAATGACCAAAAAAGCTGATTATGGCCAGTAAGATCAACCAGAAGAAAAAAGTCAGTGGTGAAATGATTTGTAAGGTGAATATGTATGCCTGAGTGGCTTGAGTGGCCAGGGAAAGGTGGGTTGTATGCTCTATGGGTTCCCATGGAAAATAAAAACAACCCAAATGCATATGAGGATACTATTTAATGTTGAAAGAAGTACTGTAGTCGAGGATATGAGTTTAAGTGCTAGCACCTGTGGATTTAGCAGGTAAGACTAACTCTGCTTGACTAATCTCCGCAATGTTACCTTCACTATATAGTTTCTCCCATAGAGCTGTACTTACAGTATTGAATCTGTCTTGACTTACATGCTGTAAAGATTTATCCAAATAAAATAGCTTTTAGGGAAGTAGGTATTTCATTATGTATTGTACTAGTCTTTGTGGCAGGTGTATTAATTAAAGAAAAGCAACAGTGCTATTATGTTGAGCCACTGTTGTTCTGAGACAATGTCATGTAATGTAATGGTTTAAAAATACTTCACTATAACAATCATCGTTATGATCTTTACTTAATGGCAGGTGGACTTGATTTTATTCTTCCACTGCCTCTTTTTGGACAATTGATTTGGCCCAGTGCTAGATGATCTAAAATAGTAAATTTGATGTACACGTCTACATGGAAAAAAAAATCCAATAATCTAGAGCTATGAAATGAAAACCTTTTTTGCTTTTAAAATAATTACGTCATATTCAAGTAACTGCACAGAGGCCTTACTTATCTAGACAGTTATTTGAAAGACTGATGCTGTTCCAATGTCAGTTGCGCTTTATATATATGTATATAAAAAAAATACTGACTTTTCTTAGCAACGTTCAGATTTCTTTCACTTTTATTATAAAGCTTTCTTCTATAATGATTGTTTTAAGAGTGCCATCTAGTGTCTACAGCTTTTCAATGCAAGTGATTTATAAGTTAATGGACAATTTTATTGGGTGATAGAGCAGAAAAATTATTGCATCGTTGTTTTGTATTAAACTGGTGTGGAATAGTTTAACGGGAAAAATGTAATTTTTAACCAAGTATAAGGAAAACTATTTAAGTTTTTAACATAATGAGAAGACATTAGTTTCAGCTATGTTAACTGCTTTAAAGTAGTTGTGTGTTTGAGGTGTTAATATAGCATTCTTGAAATTAACGTTTTTTTTCTTCTTATGTGTCCTCTTGACCTTCACTTAGTATCTTGCCAGGCTCTAGATTACTTTTTAATACAGAAACCAGTATTATTTCCCTTGGCCTAAATTTTCTAACAGTTTCAGAAAGACAAATGTGTGTTAGGAAACTGACTGTTGTAGATATGTGCTCAGGAACTTGTTTTTCAATAATATATGGTTAATGTTGTGGGAGATGATTGATTTTTTTTTTTTTTTTTTTAAAAAGCCTTGCTAGAAAATGTTTATAAACTAAAAAAGTGAAAGGAAGTATTTTCTTTTGATTTTGTCTGGTTTTTTTTAATGTCAAGAATATGCTAAAATGTAAAAAGAAGTTTACACAGATCATTTCCCTAATAGTGATTTGGAGAGATGCTGTATATATGAAACCATTCCTTTCTCTCAAGAAGGCCCTGCAGTCCACTTATTCAGGCAGGATATCTTTAATAGTGTCTTATGTTAAAATCGGTTTTAGCAGGTAGTGGTAGGATCACTGTTTCAAATCCTCTTTTTTGTCCTAAATTCTGTATTCTTTTATGAACATTGTGTATTGATTTCTTTTTCAGGAACTTCAGCTCAGGAGGAAGATGAAAGATAGTGTTGCTGAAGAACATTTATATTTGGGTTTTTCTCATCAGTACAGAGATAGTATCTTTCCTCTTCATACATCTATTTCACTGTTTTTGCTATCCTACTGTGACTGCAAATTTTTCAAAGTTTTCTTAGTGCCGACTGGTGAAAATGTGGATGATCAGCCTGTGACAAAAAAACTCCTTGGCGATCTTGAGGTCCATTTAATCTCCAGACGTCAGCTTCCAGTGGTTGTGCAGAGCTGCTGTTTACCTGCTGTTGTTGTGAAAGATGGCAAGTTCTGCCGAGCTGGGCTTTCTGTTGTCTTAAGGCATATAATACAGAAAACATATGAGGCAGATCCATCTAAAAAGGATGTTTTGGAGCTCTTAGGTTTTAAGAAGACCTGCTTAAAAGCCTGTGCTGAAGTGAGTGCATCTCCTTCTTTTAGGTACATTAATAGGGTTTCTTAAAACAATTAAATACTCTGAATTAGACTCTTAATATTGATGTAAACTAAGTTCTTTTAGCAAGAAACTTAATTTGTGTAGAAAATGAAATTTCCTCAGTGGAGAAGTATCTGTATTTTGGCATAAAGATGAACAATAGCTCTTTTAAGATACTACTTTTTAGCAGCACAAAAAGAATCTTAAGATTCAAAAAAATGGGTCAGATCTTTGTTTCATGTCTAGCACTATAGCATCAATGAGTTATAAAGTACAGCTCTTCCAGTTTGAAGTGAACTAAGAAATACCTAATTTATTGTTAATTTTGATTTCAAGAGCACTTTGTCACTGCCAAGGCATGCTGCTGGCTTATGTTTAGCTTATGCTTACCAGGGTGTCCAGGGCCTTTTCAGCAGAGCTGCTACCTGGCCACGTAGTCAGTCCCTAGCCTGTGCTATTACAGAGCTTTAGTCCATCCTAGATGTGGGATGTTTTAGTGAGTTTTGGGAAGATCCTGTCAGCCCATTCTCTAGCCTGGGTAAGCCCCTATGAATGGCAGCCCTTTTTTGGAGTTTATTGACTGCTTCTCTCAACTCGGTGTCATCCTGGATGTGAGCATATTTCATCTCTCCCTCCAGGTCACTGGTAAAGGTAATTAAATAGGATAGGCCTCAGCCTAGACCCCTAAAGAGCTCTGCTTCTAACTGACCTTCAGGTAGAGTGTGAACCACTACTACCCTTTGAGTTGGTATTTCGGCCCGTTTATCATATAGCAGTTTACTCATCTGGCAGTTCATCCATCTAGACTTGCCTTCCTCGCTCCTCTCAGGAGGTTGAACTCTACTGTAATTTCATGATTGCTACGTCCATGGTTGCCATTGATTACTGTGCCTCCAGCCCAGTTCATTCCTGTTGGTGAGTGGAGGATCTGTGGAAGCATATCCTCGTGTTAGTCCGTCTAGCACTAGCGTAAAATAAATTGTCCCTGGCATCCTCCAGAAACCTCTGGTTCTAATCTCTTCTGGGAACTGCTGGAAAACTTGATTCCATGTTTCAGATGGCTGCGAAGTGAGTAAACTGAATAAGAAAATACAAGAGTTTAAAAGCTTTAAAACCTTTAAGTACAGATAATAAGGCAAAGAGGACAAGGATAAGAACATGAAAAAAAAAGTAATTTATTTTAAGGTGTTGTTTGGTTAGACTAAAGTTTTTTGATGTTGCATGCTACAACCCCACTAATAATATAATGCATTTCTGTAACATAAATGTGCTCAAAATCTGTTTGCTGTAACATTCTGGTTTTATTACTAGCACTTGATGGAGATGACATATAGAAATTGATCACAGCTTTGCTTCTAGTGAGTTATGCTGCCACTGTAATCTTATGCCAATAGTAAGGAATAAAAATAAGCTATACTGGATAAGTGTTCATTCTGTTATATATAAGTTTTAGCTTCCTAATTCTGCTATTGCAAAAGTAATAAAAAAATACCTGAGCTTCCAAGATTATCAAAGAATGCATTAAAAGCTGGATTTCCCACTGTTGGCTGGAATTTCTTTGCTTAAAGTGTGCAAAAAGGTACCCTGGATTTTTTCTCTTTCTGTAGTGACATTAATTACATAAATTTGTCTGACAGGTTAGCCAGTGGACCAGACTTTGTGAGATCAGCATACCTCTGGCTGTTGAAGGATTTTTGTCGGCGTCTCCCGAGCACTGTCAAACTATTCCTCCTGACATTTTACAGCTTGAAAGGAAGCTTGGAGAGCCTGTCCGAGTACATAATGATGACAAAATTCGAAGGCAAAAACTTCAACAACAGAAGGCAGGTGCCAAGGCTGCAGTGCCTGTACTTGGTAAAGAAGCAACAGAGGAAGGAAAAACAGTGGAAATGCATGAACAGCCACTCCCAAGTTTGGAACTGAGCATAGCTTTCTCCAAGCTACTTGACCAGGAAGTATCAGATGCAATCAACAGGGAGGCCCCCCACATCAGGAGAACAAAAACCTCTGACCTTCCGCTTTTGGACCATGTTTTTGCAGAAGGGCTTTACTTTACCTTGGCAGATATAGTGCTTTTGCCATGCATCCATCAGTTCTTGGTAAGACAACAAATCTGCAAATATTAAGTAGTGCATATGTAATTTTTTTTAAAAAAATAGAAAGCTGTAAAATGTGTTAATTTAAAATGTATAGTGGTGTTTTGCAATGTGAACTTAACCTGAAACAGAATTTTTGTCTCTGTTTCTGTACAAACAAAAACCAGGGATTGGTGAGATCACCAAAATTACTTCTAAATACGTAGTATATCAATACATAGAAAACACTGATAGCTATTAAAATATGCTGAAATATTTTGGCACCAAGTTGCCCCGAAAATTCCTCCATGGAAATACTTAAAATGGACACTTAAAGTACATTCTAATATGCATAAAGCAAAAGTAGGTAAGCATGACCCTATTTTCTTGCTTGGATTTAGTGTACTAGATTTATGACCATGACTCAAGGGATATTTACTAAATGAGACCATTTTATCTGTGAGGAGTTTTTTGAGATTTGGAATTTTGATTCCAACAGAAACTGCAAATTTTAAAAGGAAGGACAGTTGAGAATGGTATAATAATTTTAAAGTACTGTAAGGGATGTCCCCCCTTAGAAATTTAAAATGGACACTTAAAGTACATTGTAATACGTAACCTATTTAAATTTTGGTTTCAGTGTACTGGGGGGCAAGGCGAAATGAATTCCTACCAAGTTTGTTGTATTTTTACTACATGAATATTATCTGAGTTGGAATTCTTTTAAGCAAAGACTTAAAACTTTATGTAACTTTATCTCGACATGGACAGATATGCCTAAAAGAACCAAGTACCTTCTAAGAAAGTAAAAATGCCTTTTAGGGAGGCAGTGAATGGAGAGAGATTCAGGGACTATGGTGGCTTTTTAGAGGTCTAAATCTATGACTTCCCTTACACATACTAGAGCCGAAGAGGTATTTGGGTATTGATTAGGTGAAGACTTCCAAAAGCATATTTGTTTATGCTGCTGGTATGTAATTTCTTGAGATTCTCTTGAGACTTTTTTTTTTTTGTCTACAAGTTTGTCTTTCTAAAATACGGTACACTATGACTTCCAATTTGCTTATTTCTTCTCATAGTACGTTAGTTAATCTCTGCTGCTGTTTTCTTCTAGTTCCTAGGAATGACTTCTTTGTCTGGGACAAAACATTCCTGTGTAGCCAACCCAGCTTTAGTCTTTCTCAAGTGAGTGCTTTTTATCAAGCTCTCCCACGAAAGAAGCCAGTTTCACTGCACATCTGTAGATAAAGATGGGTATCTAGGACAGCATAATACCTACATATCAGCAAACCTTTTATTCTTCTGTACAGTTTTGTTTTCACAAAACTTAGTCTGTATTCTTCTTCAAGCAAGGACTGATCACTGTGACCCTGCTCAGAAATGGGGTGTTGTGTCTAGGGAGCGAGCTTCTTGGGAATGTACTTCAGCCCCTGAAACTTCAGTAATCTGTAGCCACTAAAATGTTTTCCACAGTTTGTGGAAGGTCCTTTGTTTACTGCAGGGAAAGGAGAAGTTCCTTGGAAAAGGTTACATTGCTAGAAGCTCTCGCAGTGAAGTTTATAACTGAAAAATTACGATTCTCCTTGCAGTCTTGTGCGATTGGCTGCTTAATTTTTTTTTTTATAGAATTTTGTGTTACCTGTATGGTCCAATAATGTACTGATAGAAAGGCCACACTTTCCTTTAGGGGACTTGAGTGTTCTATCAGATTGTGTAAGTGTTTTGGAAATGCCAAGGGTGTGGTCTATTCAAAGATGCCTTTGTCTCTCTCCTCCTTTGCAGTCAACCTAGCACGTTCCCAATACTGGACAAACACCAACGCACTGTTTTCAGTTGTCTTCATCCTTGTCTTTTTCCTTCATATCAAGAGGTTTTCACAGGACAATGAGGAAAAAGAGTGTGTGCTAGCAGAGTAACATGGACACTGTATATAGTGGGTATATGCAATATTTCATTCTGAGTGTAGGACTGTTTTGTGTCTTGTGATGTGTTTATCTCAAAAGGCCTCCCGGGCTGTACATGGAGGAATTTACAATCTCCAAAGGGTTTCACCAAAACCAGAAAAGTACTGACACAGGTGGCAGTCAGGGCACCACATGGAATGTGGAAAACTGGGGAATGTATCTTTGCTCCCTGACATAGAATGTCATTATAGAAACACTGTCGCAAGTGGCAAAGCTGATTTTAGAAGTTCCTGTGCTCCAGGATGCAGTTTACCAGGCTATTGGTTGTGTTAATGCGACTGTAATTTGAATCAGTCAAATATTTATCTGTCTGTACCTTAAGATCTGTTAAAAATTTATCTCACCCCTCTTGTAGGGAA
>NW_009258309.1:305508-316471 GCF_000687185.1 Egretta garzetta
TCTTGGTTATTGAATTTTTTGGGGTGGATCTCTCACTTTGTACAAAATTTATCTGGGCCTTAGAAGGAGATTCTCTGTGTGCATGTTGGTGGTTGGTTTTTTATAGCACTTATCTAGTAAGTGCCAGTATCTTGCAGATGCTTTTGTACAAATATCTTAACATCTGGATTAGGAAAATCTATCAAAATACATTTTGAGCCTAATAAAGCCATGAAATTTGATTTTTATTTACTTTTTTTTTAAAAAACAATACCCTCCCCTTTTCTCCCTCAACCCTTTTCTCATCTCTGGAAAGAAGTAGGGTTTAGTAGTGCAAGTGACTTGAGCTTAGCTTCAAAACCAATTTTGCAGTGGGAAAAATGGTGGCAAGACTATGTGAGAGCCTTGCTTGGCACAATCTGTGTACTTCGTTTACGAGGATGTACACACAGAAGAGAATTAAGGAAATGGTGACTATGTCTTTATTTCCTATGACAATAAAATTATACAAGGAGGTTGCCTGCTACCAGTATTCCTGCAATTACTCTGTGAGATTGATAGCTAAACTGCTGTCTGTTGCCAAGAAAAGCTCTGAGTCAAGTTGGTATTTGCATTTTGATTTTGCAAGTTGTTTTGCCAAATTTGCCTTATGGTGTTTGAAAACAAATGGAATTCCTGGAGAAGATGCTGTCAGTCACATTCATAGAAACAGTCTCTAAGATCAAGATAGTTACTAACGAACATTAATATGTGACAAATGTCCAATTTATAACTTCTTTAACTAAGGCCGTCATCCTCAGTGGATTTCTATATGTTAGTAGCAATATGAGGGTCCAGAAGCAGGTTAATATGGCTACCTTTGAGTTAAGATAATGAGTTATTTTACAGAAATGGTTATTAATTCATCTCTGCTTTGTTTCTTTTGCAAATCACATAGCTGGGGATTAACAGCAATTTCTGTATGGATGACACTAAATGAAAGTAGTAAACCAAAAATTATTTCCTACTATTTTATGAACTTCAGTGTATTTCAGTCTTCTGTATTTTTCCAAGGCCTTTTTAAATAAGAAGAGCATAACTTTTTACAGTTGTATTTGATTTCCTGGTGCCAGGCATGGTAAGATTCTTGGATCAGATGCTTAATCGATTTCAGCAATCCAACTGAAATTGTTCTGTAGATGTACTGTGAATAGCTGAGAATGCTGTATTTATTTGCTTTTCACCCTTGAGCCCTGGTGGTCTGCAGCTTACAAACGATATATGTATAATATATTTTTGTTAGCTCGCACCAAGGATTATCCTAAAAACTGTCTTTCAGTTTCATTTTTACCTAAATCATAAGAGCTCTGGAATAATAGAATCATAGAATCATTTAGGTTGGAAAAGACCTTTAAGATTTAGTCCAACTGTTAACCTAGCACTGCCAAGTCCACTACCAAACCATGTCCCTCAGCACCACATCTACCTGTCTTTTAAATACCTCTGGGGGTGGTGACTCAACCACTTCCCTGGGCAGCCTGTTCTAATGCTTGACAACCATTTCGGTGCAGAAATTTTTCCTAATATCCAATCTAAACCTCCCTTGGCACAACCTGAGGCCATTTCCTCTTGTCCTATCGCTTGTTGCTTCGGAGAAGAGACTGACACCCACCTCGCTACACCCTCCTTTCAGGCACTTGTAGAGAGCAAGAAGGTCTCCCCTGAGCCTCTTTTTCTCCAAGTTAAACAACCCCACTTCCCTCAGCCGCTCCACATCAGACTTGTGCTCCAGACCCTTCACTGTCTTTTTGCCCTTTTCTGGACACGCTCCAGCACCTCAATGTCTTTCCTGTAGTGAGGGACCCAAAACTGAACACAGTATTTGAGGTGCAGCCTCATCAGTGCCGAGTACAGGGGGACAATCACTTCCCTACTTCTGCTAGCCACGTGGTTTCTGACATGAGCCAAGATGCTATTGGCCCTCTTGGCCACCTGGGCACACTTCTAGCTCACATTCAGCCAGCTGTCAACCAGCACCCCCAGGTCCCTTCCCACAGGGCAGCTTTCCAGCCACTCTTCCTTAGGCCTGTAATGTTGCATGGGGTTGTTGTGACCCAGGTGCAGGGCCTGGCAGTTAGCCTTGTTGAACCTCATAGAGTTGGCCTTGGCCCATCAATCCAGCCTGTTGATGTCCCTCTGTAGAGCCTTCCTACCCTCCAGCAGATCAACACTCCCATCCAAGTTGGTGTCATCTGCAAACTCACTGAGGGTGGACTCGATCCCCTCATCCAGACATTAAACACAACTGGCCCCCATACTGAGCCCTGGGGAACACCACTTGTAACAGACTGCCAACTGGATTTAACTCCATTCACCACATCTCTTTGGGCCTGGCCATCCAGACAGTTTTTTACCCAGCAAACTGTACACCCATCCAAGCCATGAGCAGCCAGTTTCTCCAGGAGAATGCTGTGGGAAATGGTGACAAAGTGTGGCACCAAGGCCTGTAGTTCCCCAGAACCTCCTTCCAGCCCTTCTTGTAGATGGGTGTTATGTTTGCCAATCTCCAGTCGTGTGGAACCTCCCCGGTTAGCCAGGACTGCTGATAAATGGTAGGAAGTGGCTTGTTGAGCTCTTCCACCAGCTTTATTTGCTTTATTTTTTAATGTTGCTTTATTTCTGTTCTCTGGTGAATGATCAGTTTTCTAAGTGTTCTAAACAATTATACATTTATTCCTACAGTTATCATCCAACTTGAATAACTTGCATCTGAAAGCTTCTTGCAGACAGTGGGTTGAAATGCTCTTGTTGATGGAAGTGCCAGAGTTTAATTTTGTATTAAAATGTTATTTAACACTTATATAAGTGGACTTCCTGGATTGTGTTTAAAAAAATCATTATAGTTGTGCTTCCACTTTGCTTTAGGATGTGAATAATAATGAAGTCTTCAATGGGTATGTGTCTGGGAAGTATCATAAAATAAATATGAGGAGACCTGACTAGTTGATTGTAATTGTAATTACCAAAAGTAAGATAATGAAGGTGTAGAGTTGTTTTTCATTACCTCATTCCATTTCTGTTATCTTTCTGCAGTTAGCTTTGTTACGCTTTCTATTAGTTGTAACTGTTTAAAATTAATAGAATAATAACAAAAGCTCCGTTCTTCATCTGGGAGAAACCACTGTTCACTTTTTAAAATACAATTTAGAACACTTGTTATGAAGTGTAACAGTGCCTCTTAGAATTGCTTTCCAAAATACATTTCCTTAACTGAATTAATGTATTTCTGCCTGGGTTACTATTAGGATACTGAATTAGATACTAAAATTACACAGTTCATCCTCCTTTTGCTCCTTTAGCCATTACTAATTACTTGTGATTACTGTAAGAACATTATAAACCTAGCATGCAAGAAAGCTGCTTGAAATTTTGTGTTCTTTCAAGTGTTCTTTACTGATTCCTATTTTTACACTGAGGACAATATGTGGAGGAGCACTGTTTTTGCATGGCCTTTTCTGCCTTTTCCTGTAATCTGGATTTTTAATTTTCTGCCTAAAGCAGACACAACATCACAGAATAGTTGAGGTTGAAATAGTTGAGGTTGGAGGGCACCTCTGGAGATCATCTTGTCTAACTCCCCTGTTCAGAGCATGGTCAGCTAGAACTGGTTGGCTAGGGTTGTGTCCAGTCAGATTTTGAGTGTATCTAGTGATGGAGATTTCACAGCCCCTCCTGTAAGAGGATGAACTTCACTGCTCTAATACATTTGGGAATCTGAACAAAAATTACTTCAGTTCACTAATTGCATCCTTTTTAAAATTTGCTGGTCTTGGTGTAAAAATATGATTTGGGTATCTTTTTTGTAAGATGCGCGTTGTATTCTTTCTTAAGAATTCTAATTTCTGTTGAAGGCTACTTCATCTCACCATCAGATATACTTAACTCAGAAAAGAAATATGCTAGTTACCATTCTTGTATAAAAATATGAAGTTAAAATGGTAAAAAGTTTGAGTAAATATATGATGAAAAAAAAAAGCTTGGGGTTCAGTGCTAGTGTAAAAAAAAAAGTCACAGATGTAGTGCAAAGACTTCAATAAAGACCAGGGACAATGTATGCCTCTGCCTGTTTTGCTGTGGCCACATAGTCAAAGGTATTTCAGGTTTGCTGTTGCTGGCAAAACAGCTGCCAGTGGGTGAGTTTTTAAGGGCTGCAGGGTGCCTGTGGGAAGGAAGAACATTCAGGTACCATAATGTCTTGCTTAGAGTTCGGTAATCATTGAGAATTACTGTTGTGGTTTTTTGGTTTGTTTATTTTATTTTTTTTATTTGTTTGTTTTGTGTGTGATTACCAACCAAAATGATCATTCCCTTGTTAGGAAATAGCAGATACTTAAGAATATTATTTAAGCTGTGTTTTCCTGTTACTGACCGAAATTAGGATTAAAATTGGTCATGTAAACCTTTTCATTGTATTAAGCAAATGGGAATTGCAGATAAAGTCTAAGCAGCCAACTGGCACTTCCACCTGCAGGTCTGAGATCTTAACTAGCTAGCTTTTTGCATCATCATCATGCTATGAGTAAGCATGCTTGGCACGGAGCCAAGCTCCCTTCTGTAGTTGTTGAGTTCTTGCGGCTTGTAGGAAGAAATTTACAGTAGCAACTAACCTTTCAATTTTATTTTTCTAGGTTTCCAGTAAAAAACAAGGCAAAAATCTGGTAAATTTGCCTCTGATATCTAGTTGGTATCAAAGAGTTCAAAAAGTACCTGGAGTAAAGAAAGCTGCTGGCAAATGCAATATGGAGCTTCTCCAGCTTCCAGACTTGATGTCTACTCCAGAGGAAGAGCTACAAGACCTTTCTTCAGTTCCTGATGAATTGGAAGAGGAGAATGAAGACAGTCATTTTATAGGTGGTCCAAGGCCAACTATGACTAAGTTAATGGTAATTTAAGCTCTTTAGTGAGTTATTTTTAATAGTAATATTCTGCTCGATTTGGAATAGGTGAAATTTATTAGAATTGCAGAAGCTAAATCTGACAGCCTCAAACAGTTTAATACATTTTGCCCGTCTTCTGTCTGATATGCATTGACTTAGAAGTGATTTTACTTTTTTGTTCTGTTATGATGTTTGATCAATTTAGGAATTGAGCAAAGATAGGACTGCTGGAAGCTGTATCAATAATTCTGAATAACCAAAGTAACTTCTTGTTTGAACTGCAATATTGTATTCCTCTTTTAAAGATATTTATATGAAGGATGACAAAAAAAGTTGCTTTTATGTTTGGCTTCATTATTCTATTGTTTCTGTTGGCTTTTTGCTATTCGATTAGAGCTTTGGACATCTGGGAACCTTAATGTGCTTTGTTAAAGAAAGCTCTCCATCACATTCCATAACTCTCGACATTTTTTGCATAGAGGCCGACAGCATTTCCTAAAGAAAATTAAGAGGGCTTACTTGTGAAAACAAGAGAAATACATAATTTGAATCCCATATAATGTAGAGTCAGCTGCCCGTTTAGTTTCAGTTTGGCCGAAAGTGTTGCACAGTTTGATCTGATGCCATTAAATTCAGTGGGAATTTTGTTACCAACTTCAGTGGCTAAAGGATCAGGGTCTTAATTTCTGCCCCCCTTTCACATAGGAAAATGGTATTGAAGCAAAGTTTTCTCCTCATCCGTGCCCCAACTGGACCCTAGACTGGAGCAATTTACCATCTGCAGTCAGTCCTGGAGAAGGTAAGGGTTTTTAAGTATGTGTGTATGTATTTAACAGTGCCACCTTCTGGTGAAGCCACTTCACTTTTTCATAGGAAAATATGTCACTTTTCAATGTATTTCAGAGCTCTGTAAACAGGTAAGCAGTTTTAAATCTGTTTTAAAATTCAGCTCGTTTGGGACACATGGTGAGGTGACTTCCCTCAGGTCATCAACAGCTGATGACCAAATTGGGAATAAAAGCTTGACCTAGATGCCCGAACCATGTTTTTTCCCACTTTCTTGAACTTTTCTTCGTATCTAGAACAGTAAATTCTGACTACATGATGTTAATATAATCAGCATAAACATTGTACATGGACTGTGTCTCCAAAAGCAGCAGCAGCTGATTTTATTCTGATGAATATGATATTCATTAGCAAAGTTTGGTAGCTACATATGAGTGAGCCTTTCTTTTGTGGCAGTGTTCCCTGCCCTGTAGGGGTTGCTTGCTTTGCTGGATTGCAGGGCAGTCTGTTGCCTAGTGACCATGGTTCTCCAGAGGAAGAACTGATTTATCACAATGCTTGTTGTTTTCATCGGTGTTGTGAATATTGAATACCTCTTCCACCACACAGTAGTTTCCTCTAAAAGGTCTTTAACATGCTGCCAGACAGTAAGAAGTTAGTGGACGGTAACTCCTTTCTACAAGGAAGAAAAAGGACTTGTGTTCCTTTGTGTAAATAAGATAACTTAGATACTGGAGTCAGTCTATCCTCAGGGACATAGAATTTCTGATTCAAAGAATGCAAAAATACACATGCAATGTATAGATGCTCTTCAATGACCAATATGTGAAATTCCTCACAGAATACGTTAGGAATCACTGAAGAGCTATAGGCACTTAAACAAAATACTCTTCTTTTTTTTTTTTTTCTTTTTTTTTTAAAATCTAACTGTAATGCAAGCATGAATTCCCATCTCTGATATAAAAATCAGATGAAATTTGAAGTTGGTTTCCTCTGTTTTGGGTCTGTGTATAGTTCACAAAGCCATGGCAAAATCCTCATGTGTGCCATGAGTAGATTTATAGTTTATATAAAGTATCCATCCTTCTAACAGGAACTGTTTTCCTCTGGTTTTGTCCTGAGAGAACTCTTTGCTGAGAAGTTCTCACCCTGCTTTCATTATTGATCCTTTCTTTCCCTTAGCATGGAAATAAAAAACCCCAGTACCAAAGTACTCATGCTTCTTCAGACTTTATGTGGATGTTTTGGATATACTTCTGATGTTAAAATAGCTTTGTAATCTGACTGCTGAAATGCTCAGGGAGGATTATATGCGTTGAATTTCTGTGACAAGTTGCAGTGTTTTGTTGGAAGTGAATAAACATTTTTGCTTATTTCCAATGCTCAGGGTTTTGGCTGTAAGTTTTAGTTCATACTTTTGTCAAGATAGCTCTTGTGTTTGAAAGAAAATTTTGAAAAAGGTGCATAACGTACAAAAACATGTAATGAATGTATATTTGGAAGTTTTGTGCTGGAAGGAATCTCTTGGACTTGGTTTGACTGGGCGAAAAATCAACTCCTGCTGCTTCTTGCCTGCATGTGTGCTCGCTCTTCTCTCCCCCCCCCTTTTTTTGAAATGGATACTAATGACGTCGATACCTGAAATTGTTTTTCAGTTCAATTTTTGGGAAGATTTGGTAGCTCAACAAGGTACCGAGAGAGATTTCACCTCCTTCCGCCTGAGATCACAGTGATGCTGATGCCATTTTCTGATTTAGGGGAAGTCCAAATGGTTGTGCTTTTAGTCTAGGAGCAAGAGTCACATGGAAGGAAAAGAAATTTCCTGATATGAGAATTGATTTTACTTTTCAGTTTGATACATCTGCGTGCTTACCTCTGCTGTTCTAAGTGGTACGGTTCTGTTTCCTGATTCTTTTGCTAGTACAGCCTAATTGTTGTTATATGAATTGAATTCTCAATATTTTACTACTAAATCCTACCTGGCACACTAAGAAAATAGTCACTGAATCTGACAGGGTTTTAAACTGGATTTGAATAATGCAATTCAAGCTTTTAAACAGATTACCCCTATAACTTGTAAACAAATTTCCTCTTACTGATATTCATAGCAGTTGAGACAAAGTAAAGGATGTTTCAGTTAAAACTCCCTTTTTTTTTATCCACAGTAAATTTAATTTGCTGTCAAATCTTAATTTAATAGCATATATGATATACTTTCTTTGCTCTATCTCAGATCAGATAACTTGGAATTTGTGTTACACGTATGTGGAAGTTCTTGGATTGAACTGTTCAGTCTGTCTGTAAATCTAATTAGACCACCTTGCTGTCACAGCTATTTATTACAGAAGAGAATTACTGATGATTGCAATCCTAATGTATTATTTAGATTATACATTTAAGTTAATTAATTTTTTTTGATAGGGATTATTTACTATTACAAACCTGAAGATTATGACATCATGATTTGCATCTCATTTGATTAGCTATGTTTTTGAAGCAGAATGAAATAGTTAAACATCTGTTAGTTCTAGTCCTGATGCAATTTTTAAAAGGTATTTGATTGACCCGAAATGGAGTCATGTTTACATTTTAGGTATCTTCCAGCTTTTAAAATTCCCGCCATTATGTGAATTATGTCTAAAATACTTGGCTTCTAAATTTGGGTGTATCAGCCTTGAGACATATGTGAATCTGTGTGAGCATCTGGACTGTATTTGAAACATTGTGAAATATCCCAAAATAGAGTATCTTAGTGCCCTCTGTAACTGTGATATTCTAGGATATTGTAGTTGTTGAATTGTTGTTACAAACTTTCACGTTTGGAAGGAATTTAACACCAAGTATTTCAGTTATTTTAAAATGTATTGTAAATGCTGGTTTCTCTTCTAGTTTACTGTATAAAAATGTGGCTGGTAGTTTAACAGTATTTTTTTCTAAGCTTGTTTTCCAAATCTATGTTTAGATCAGAAATATGTTGATGTTGTCTATTAAATACAGAAGCCAAAACCCCCCTAGCACTCTGTTGTTTCTTCCAAGTCACACACACAAACCAAGTCTGTCTGGCTAAATGCATCTCTTGATATTGAAAAATTAATTTGTGCTTGATATTGAAAAACTAATTTGTGCAAAATCCCAAAAGAAAATGTAGTATTTCTAAGTTATATTAGGGACGAATACTGGAAATTTGTCTGCCATTAAAATATTTAAGGAAATACTTATTTGCAACATTTGCAATAAATAGTTCAGTCAGCAGTAGACACAACCCAGAGGTCCTAACCAAGCTCAGTGCTTCATTGTCTTGAACTTTCCATAGAAGTAAAGGTAGATACGGTTGTAAATATGTACAGATGGTAAAAGAAGAGCGTGTCAGGTCAGAATATAAAAGTATAGGTTATTGCAATGTGGGAGTGAAGAAAAATTAGATACTTGCGTCAGCAGTACAGGGAAGTAATCACATGATATGTGTCAGCATAGAAAATGTTTTCATTTTTTCCGCGACAAGGTGGTGGCTGAAATTTTGGGAAGAGGGGCTCATTGGAATGCGAACTAAATGGAAATAGTGTGCCACTGCTGATTAAATGAGGGGTCTGGGAAAGAGGAGGCTGTATTTAATTAGATTTGTGACCAATAAAGAAATGGGCATCTTTTCTGTGGTTCCACAGTTTGTATTAGGCAGCAGTAGAAAGAATTTTTTATCCTTTTTGGAACTTTAGTCAACCCTGGAGTCTTTCCTTGCCTTCCTGGTGCTGTGTGCAAAACCTGGTTATGATTAGAGGTGCTTCCTTTAGGCTCGCCCAAAGCGCATAAAGGGGAGGGGGAAGGTGTGTGTACGTGGGGGTGGGGAGTGATGCCCTTGTTGCTGCTTTATTATTCTGATGATATATGCAGATGTAAGTCTTTTGTACTGTCATTTTTTTCATCGAGTATTGTGTTTACTGTGAAACAAAAAGAAGAAAGGTTGTGTTTTTCAATGGGAATCTTAATTTTTTTCTTTAAAACATCCTTTTATTTATTTAAGTTTTTACCCAGTTGTGAAACTCAGGAATGAGAAATAACTGACCCACAGTCTCACAAACCCTTACTTCTCCCATAAGTTGAAATACTTGTTAAGCAGGAAGTACTTACAAGAAGAAAAGTGCTTTATTTCTGGTATGTCATTCTCAGTTGCCAGCTAGACTGACAAGAGTGTGCATGTGACGGTATTTACTCACAAAGGTAGTGGTTAGTTGTGAACAAATTTATACTGTTCTTTCCAAAGTGTGAAACTGCTCACAGAAAGAACATAGCAAGTAATAAGCTACATTCTGTAGGCTTGTGAGTAATGCCCTTTTCCTCATAATAATATTTTTTTTCTTAAATGAAGGAACGGTAGTAGGTCAGAAAAGAGCTCCTCTAGCTGAAATATGACTTGCTGTTGGGTGAATGTGGAAAGACCAGTATAATAAAAACTAGGGAGTACATGCACGGTAGGAGGTAGAGGATTCAATTACAGAATCTGTGAAGAGTTTGAGGTGGAGGAAGTTGTTTTAAAAAAAGTAGGCAAATAAGTAAAGCTAGATCAAAATAAATGAATGCATTTTACAAGTGCAGCTTGCTCTTACCAATTAATGGAAGACATGTAGCCCTTTAACTTTGGTCCTACTCATAGGGCCAGTTTTTCCTAAACAAGTGCACATTAATGGATTGTGTATAAACACAACTCCCAATGAAGCATGTCAAGTGTTTTATATACTTGTTATGCCTAGTAAGAAATTGGTTCCTAGTATTGAATTGATTTGGACAAGTGTTTGACTTGAGGAGGTGAAATTTTCGATGTACGAATTTTAAAAAAGCCAGTATGGAAAAAGAAAAGGCCTTTCACATCATCGGTGTCCAGTGCGCAGGTGTAAGAAAGGGTGATAATCCATTGCAAGGCGATGCACACCTGCTGGACTGAAGTGCAGAATGACTCTGATGAGGTTTGTTTGATTTATGCTTGCTTTGTGATCAGTAGCAAGTTGATGGCCAAATTAAATGACTATATGAGACTGTCACTGAAAGGTTAGCCTGAATAAAATGATACCCTGATTGATACTTGCCCCTTCTTTGCATGCAAGTCTTCAGACTTTTGAGAAAGTTGCTAGGTTTTTAGAATGCTTAGCTTTTAAAACAAGACAAAATTTGGGAAGCTCAACATCTACTATTCAGGGATAAGGCTGTCCCTTAAATGATTGTTGAGAAGAGATTTATTATCTTGATTTATAAGCCACAGAATAATTCATAATGTATTTTAAATGTTTTTT
>NW_009258309.1:316618-374951 GCF_000687185.1 Egretta garzetta
AAGCAGAATTCAGGAAATCCGTGTATATAATATTTAAAAGCTTACCTTTTTGTTGTCGTCTTTTCCTAAATAAATTATGTCAGCTGAGAATTTGATCTTCAATGCTTTTTCTTTTTTTTGAGAGGCCTGCTTTTATTAATAGGAGTATTTTAATATATACATGAATATAAATCTTAAGGTACCATATTCAGTTATTTATGCACATATAGAGTACAGAATGTTCACATTAGAAATAGAGGGCTTGTCTGAATTGCAGAAAGAATAGTGACATGAGGATGAAGCTACTCTTACTGTGCCGCTTTTCTCTATGTTTGGTAGTGGTGATAATTTTTTCCCCGAAGGAAATTCTACGTTTTGGGGATTGGGATATTGTTTTATTTGCCAAAAACATAAGTGACACGGTTCGAACATAATTTCTGATGAATGGTTATCTCAAATCATTTGAGTAATGTAAGAAATTATGAGTAAGTCTAGTATGTGGCTTTGAGAATTGACATCGCAATATATACGGCCGGATGAAGAATAGAAAATTTTCTTTAAATTATTTTTAAACAAACTACATATGAATTAAGAGTATGGAAAGATAGAAATTTTCACTATCTTTATGTGTTTCACTAAAATAAAAAAAAAACTTTTCATGATATATGTCAGCAGAGGAATTGTTTGTCACAATGTCTTACACTCTTTAAAAACACATTATTGAAACCCCAAGGCAGTGAAACTTGTTTCCTTCTAGAAGTAGAATCCTTGTGTTCCACAATTGTCACATCAAGCTAATGCTCACATTTTCTTTGTGGCAATAATTGTTTGCAAACCAGGTTTCATTTTTAAGCTACTGTCCAGAAAGAGAAATTAATTACAGGTATTTGGCTGCACTTTGTTGCATTGGAATTGTTAAAACATCTTACAAAGGCAAGAGTGTTTTCCTTCATTGGCAAAAATGAATCTGCTAAATAAAAATTCACTGGGATGTGGACCTCAGAAATGTTTTTATAGCTGTACAACCACTGGTCTTGGAGATCCCATTTATGTATATTATTCCAAAGTGATTTGGTTTGTCCTCTGGGGTCAGCTCTTAAGGACTGAGTTCATTCATTGTAAGTGCTTTGCAGATACTGAGTACTGTGTCAGTAATTTGCTACTCTGCATGCTCTCTCTCCGTACCTAGTCTCCTTTCCTTCTCTGTCCATAAACACTGATTTTGTAGAACATTTCATAAGAAACTTGCATTAGGCTTTGAGAAAGTATTTGTAAATAAAGTATGTAGAGGAATTAATTTGAATAGTTTTACTTCCTCATCTGCTTTTCATGAGACATCAACTTAAGTTTTTTTCCGTTTACAAATTAACAATAAAATTATGGTCTGGTTTAGGAGCTGCAGTTCCTTCATCAAATGACAAATTAGCACAATCAAAACAAGTTTCCCCATGGTGCCTGTTCATCGGGTTTGACCAATGTCACTGTTCAGAGTGATCTCTGGTCTTGTTTTCCAGTGTGCATAATTTCTGAATGAAGGCATCAGCTAATTTGTCTACAGTTAAGATAAAACCTCTGGTCTTTCTTTGAAGACTAAATATACAAGTAGTTGTGAGGCTATTTTAAAAACTCATTTACCTGTTTACTAGGATGTTGTTTTGTAAAATGACTTCTCAGGTCCCCAAACTCTCCCCAGCTCCTCCTACCCACCTACCTTGCCCAATAACTCTTTTATCTTTCACCTGGACAGGATCTGAAATATTAATCTAGTAACAAATGTCTCTGTACTCTTGTTTCTTTAGATCAGTAACACTCTTTAAACTCATCAGTTCATACATTTTAAAGCTAGATAGACAATATGATCATCTATACCTGTCTCCTGCCTGATTCTGGCTATAAGCTAAATTCGTAATTGCTTGTATCATGCAGAATGATTCATAAAATAATAATAATGTTTAAAAGATACCTGGTTGGTGGAAGAGTTGTGGGTTCACAGTACAGTTTTATTTCTCCAGAGTGGAGATTAAACTGTAAATTAGATATTCTGAGGTGAAAGAATAAGTTATGAAGGGCAGCAGTTTTTAAAAAGACGTTCCGTTAAACATACTGGGTGGACCAACAAGAATAAAGCAATCTTTACCATTTTAGTTTAGAAACATCTTCAAAACTTAAGAACCTTTAAAATAACACAGGCTAGCACAATAATAATAGCCCAGAACACAGTGTTATAATTCTGTGGAATTAACTAATGTTTTGATTAAGCACTCTTAGTGGTATACCAGACAACAATCCTGGAGGATCAGTGTTAGCTTCCACTTCCAGAACTGATACTAAGTAAAAGATACTTTAATGTAGCGTGACGTCTCAACAGGGAAGATAGAGACTTCATAACTTGGCAGAAGAAAATTTTGAAAATTTTTCAGCCCTCATTTATCATATACAAAACTAGTTTTAATGAAAGGAAGGAGTAGACATCAGTGAGCTATGATGTGATTCTTGATTTGATCCATGAACGATTGAAAAGCCTGGCTTCTGAAAGAGTCTATGTATTTTGGACATAGTGTTGAATTCTTGGGTTTTACCCTTATACCAAATGACTATCAGCCAGTCTCTAAGTTAATGTGATTAGAGATTACGGATGTTTTAACGGTTGCTGCTTTTTTTTTTTAACAACATTGAAGGAAAACGGCATTAAATTATGTCATTATCTTTTAACCAATGTAAAATTTTATTACTTTGAGTCCATATCAAAATTGTTTTTAATTGGTAACAGAACTGACTAACATAACAACTGTGGAATAAATGCTTTATTAGATGTAGAGTTATTTGATTTGAAATTGTTGTCAAGATTGATTCAATATATCCAAATTGCTTCTAGGATTATTTTGTGAAGGTAGGTCACAGTTGTTTTATGCTGTTCTTTTTATATTGGTATTACCTTTGGAATATTTTAGATTTGAGAGATGCTTTCAGAGATGAGAATACATGATGCTTAAAAATCAAAGGTGTTTTAGGGAAACTGATACTTTATTAAAATTTTTGCTAATCAAGAGATGCAAATTATGTGTTTTAGTTTAAATGTTAAAAGCAACAGTGTTTCTAAAATGAGATCCAGGCAGTCATTTATTCTATAAAACAAAGAGTTAAAAGAAACACTTTAAAGTTCTCTATTTCCCTTCCAAGCCTGTCAGAACTTTTTGAAAGACTTTGAAGATTTTTTTTTTTTAATAGTTTTGTAGCCTATTTCAGTATCTCAAGTATCCTGAAGCAGGAACTCATCCTTCTTCTTCAACTGATTTTTCCATATCAGACAGCTCTTTGCCTGCAGGCCACATGGGTAATGATCCAAGGGAAACTCAACTGAAGCTGCTTCTCATTAACCTCTCCTTAACGTTATAGTTTTGCTGCACTCATTTAAATAAGTTTACACCGCATTTGTGATGGTATTGTATTTTGCAATTCAAGATCTGGAAAACCTGCTATAGCAGTGGAGCCAGGTTGCCTCGTATTCTTAATAAATACTTGAGAAGTAAATAATTTTCAGTAACAAAGAGAAAGGGAAATGCTCATGGCTGGAATATAGGCAACGTGGTATTTGAGGTGATAAGTGTAAGAAAATGTAAGTTTATTACTGCAATTTCACTCTTTTATTTGGCTTATCTTAAAAAGAAGATTCTTGCAAAACTTTAGATTTCATATGTGACTTCGTTGGATCTTTTGACTGTTCTGGGACTGTTCTATGCATTGCACAGTTGACCTGAGGACAACTTTGATGCGAGTTTGAATGCAATTACTAATTTTTAGACAAAAAATTCTTTTTGTGTAGCTAGAAATAACAAATTATGCATGCCACCACACCAGATAACTCATCCATGGCAATATACATTGTTCCTAATATTAGCGCGCTCTCCATTTTTCTTTTGAGATTGTCCTCGTTACCAAACTAAACAAGGGAAGGGAATACATTATTTTATATTTTTAAGATGCCTATTTGGAGACAGGAAGCAAATGATATGACTAAGTTAAATTAGCATATAATAATGATTTTACGGTGTTTTACTGAAGTGAATACTTTTTGAAAACATAGAAGGTTTGTATGCCTCATGAAAACAATGGATCTGCATTATGAGGGGTAGAAGTTCAATACATTTATGTTTGTTCGAAGTCCATTGCATTTTTTTAAGCGATGTTTTGATCTAAATGACATGCTTAACAAACTCTGCAATATTTAAAATCTGCAAAGAGAAAACAGCAGTTGCAAGTCTATCTTCTAGAAAATCATACTAGAAAGAATAGCACAAAGTTCTAAGAGCTGCACTTTGATTCAGTTAGGACACGTTCTCATTGGTGTTTGGCCTGTTCTGTAAGAAATTATTATGGTGAGGGTGATTGATGGACTTTCCATACAGCTGATAATCATCCTGAAAACTGTCACTTTTGTTTTAGTGCCTTGCTTTGTGATGTAAGTGTAAATCCTCAGAGAATTACTGAAGCCTTAGCCCTTCATATTGAATATTCCCTGTAACAGGAGGTCATTTTCTGATGAAGTTTAATCCCTAGAGGTATGGTTTTACAGTTCACAAATCCTTGTTAATTGTGAGTTTATTAGGTTTCTGAGAGATTTGCTTTATAAAATACAGTATATAAAGTTCAGTGGAGGCTTTTTTTAGTCCCGTTGTGGTTTGTGTTTGTTTACTGAACATATCTAAAGAATTAAAATTTAATGCGGCAATTTGCCAGTTGAAATGTTTTAGGGATTTGTGATTTGAGAACTGAAGGCAATTATTAATGATTTGGTTTTGTAAATTCACAGTAGTCTTAGTTCTGACAGTTAAATTAAAGCATGTTCTTGATTAATCAAAGTGAACTCCTACAAAGTGTCTGCACTTGACAGTCACTGGCCTAAGCTGGCTATGTGTAGATAGAATTTGAGTGTGATCTGCCCTAGATAGAAAAAGTAGTTTAATTCAATAGACTGTGGGGTTTTTTTCCCTTTTGTCTCTAAAGTGCTCACACATATGGAAGGACGTAAAACCCCAAAACATTAGCTCATAGATGACTGCCAGATTTTTTTTTTTAACAGCACTGTTAAATTAATTTTCTGTGTCTTCCCCAGAAAACTTTAATGAATGTTAAATAGCCTGCCAAGTAACTCTGGCCTTTGGTTCATTTAAACTACTTGGTCTTTCTTTTCCTGATATCACTGTAGTAGAGTTTACTTGTTTCTTTGCCCCTTTTATATTTCTGTGTTCCTTGTTCATGGGATAGCAGAGCCTCAAAGTTATATTATTTATCTCTTAAGACATAGGTAAGTACTCCATAGCATGGAGGTGCAGGTCATACTTTATGGAAGATTACTATTCAGAAAAGAAGGATTGATGATCCATTTTAGCAATTTTGGTTTGGGACAATGATGTCCAGCAAAAATCCAGGACAGATGATTAATGTGATACAAAAAGAAATCTTCTAAAAATGTCTCGAAATCATCAGCAGGGCTATTTTTTGGGAGGCCTGAGTATATAGAAATTGTTGTCCTTTAATGGTCAGTAAGGTGTACTTATAAGTGATGCTGTGGTACGACGTGACACTTTGTAGAGAAGACAGTGATGGCACATTTCTTGATCTCTTTTGCCTGGAAACTACATATGAGAAGGCATTTAACTACCTTTTATTTTTTTTTCTTTGAGTCCTGTTTATAGTGTTGCCATTTCATAATAACTCATTCCATATATGCCATCCAGTCCAAATTACACAGATGCCAACATTCATGCTGGCCCTCAGAAGGTCCTCATTGCAGCTGGATAACAAGTTGTCAAATCTGCCTGTTTCAGAACTTCAGCAAGTTCTGTTCAATAAACAGATAATTAAATGGAGGAATGCTGGCTTTTTTGTTCACGTACCATTTATTGTCTCTTGCTTGCCTCTGAATAGGTCAAAATAGACTTTATGTCTGCCACTATGAGGAAGAACTCAATGCCTATTTCAGGAGTTTTGCTCTTTGCACTAGTAGATGGGAATTTTGCTATAAAGTATATCTAGTGTTCAAACTTAAGAGCAAATTCATATTTATACCTTGTCCAGTTTTAAATCTCTAGGTACCTGATTTTCAGCATGCTTTTGTAATGATGTGTCCACTTTTTGGAGTATTAATTCCTTTAAAAACCTTTGAATACCATATAAAACTTGTAAAGATGCTTAAAGAAATCCTGTCCTATTTCCACATAGGCAAGTGAAAAGATTGCTTTTACTTCATTGGGGCCAATATTTCCCTTTTTGAAAGATTTGTTTTAACTTTTTAAATATTTTAATCAAATGTAGTAGTGTGTTCCATATGCATTGGCATGTTTGTGTTAATTATAAAGATTTAGGAGGAGGGAGACTTAATGCCTTTAATGGTTTCCAAATATTGTGAATATGCTATTGGATAAAAAGTTAAATTGTAGATAACATTAGTCTTTGTAATTTTTTTCCAGATTATACCAATATCGTAGTATTCCAGTTATTGTAAATTTTAAATTGATCTTTTGTAGCACCAGCATTGTCTTTAAAAGAGAGTTACACATTGTAACTGAGGGACAGCTGAGTTTTAAATTTATCAGCTCAGCTGTTAAGTGAGCGTGACTGATCTCTGTATTTCTGCTACGAAGCGTAAGCAGTCCTTTCAAGCAGAGGCATCAGAAGGCCTTCGTTATCTCTGCAACAACATTTTGGCTTTTTTACTTTCTTCAACGTCTAATGTTGGGCTGTGCAATCTGTCTTTCAAGACAAAAGTGTGAACTGGTTGAGCAAATCAGTTTTTCTTAGCTGTTCCGCCAGTGAGCTGGTGTGTATGTGCGTGTGTGACTTTTGGAGCTTAAGATCTTTATAAGCCACAGGAGGGCAGCAAAATCTGTTTGGATAAGAAACTGTACCTGGATGGATGGAGCTGTGCTCTGCAACTATGGAGTCACCCAAGAGAAAGATGCTTTTTATGTCACAGTTCTCATCTCAGTAACCTCTAATGCCCAATTTTGGGACGACCTGTTGGAAAAAGTGATTTAAAACATTTTTGTTTTCTTCAAATTAGAGTCAATGACTTAACAGTTGCCATATTCATTGTATTGGAGTAGGACCTAAAAGCAATAATCGCGGAGTCTGTTGTGCTAGGTGCTGTATATGCCTAGGTGCTGTGTACATAGCAGAGTAATGCCTTCTGTCTTGAATGTTTTCAAGTCTAAAAGGTAACAGGGAGTGATGGAGGGGTAAGTGATCAGCTCAATTTCTTCTGCTGGAGTTTTATATTGTTTGGGTTAAAGGAGAATGCTGGGAAGATACTTGTAAGAGAATGAGGAGCTCAGTGGAAATTTCTGTGAATTTTTTCCTGGCACATATGTAACAACATGAGAAGAATTGTGCAAGTGATTTAAAATTATTGGTTTTAATTGATCAATAAATGCTGCCGTAGTTCAAGAGCCAACATTTTGGTAATTGAAGAAGATGGTAGCATTGAAGGATAGGTTATGGCTGGAATTCAGAGGAAAGGGAAATAACTTGTTTGATATATGATAGAAGAAAGAAGTAGGCAAATGAAAGGATGTAATCAGGTGAATTTTAAGCTACTACCCAGTATTGTAGCAGCACTCTTAAGCACATGAGAATGTGTGACCCTATCATTAGAAAGGGAGGGCAGTAGTCAGAGTGTGAAAGAGCTGTCTAGCCTGTGCACATGTTTGAAATGTTCCCCAGAAACAAGTCAGAAAAGAATGTCTTTCTTAATTGAACCTCTCACAACTTCTTTTCCTGGTATAATTTTGCTTCCAAAAAAGGAAATGTAGGCACTGAGAAATTGCACAAAAGTTAAGAGCAGAAGATTAACTACACATGAGAAGGAAAGTGTAGTTTCTGTGCTTGGGTACAGAAAGGACGCAGCCCAGAGAATGGCTGAAACAGAGACACACAGGCTCATTCTCCTCTTCCTTGGTAACAAAATACTGCAAACATACCGAAAGAATTTATATGTTCTTCTCACTCAAATTTATCGACATTCACTTGTATTTTGTTCTGGGGATAGGTTCTTCCAAAAAATTTTTTGTTATTGATTTGGATTTCATAGGTGGTTTACATTATCTTTTTTGTAATGGTCTCTGGAGAACCCATTAGATTATTTGTAGATTATTTGTGAAAAATAATTCAACCTGTGTTCTTAGTTCACAGTTTCTTATTTTACTGGATTACTGAAACTCTATTTGTCTCTCTTAGTATTTAATATCCTTGAGAAGTTATTTCTAAGGCTACTGGTTGTTTCCAGAGTTTGTGATCACCCAGATTTTATGTCAGTTCATAAATGATCATAATAAATAAAATGGAGGTTTATTTTGTGGTTATTAAACTAGACAGTTTCCTTCAGAAATGTAGGCAAACATGTTTTGAACAATCTTATTTTGCCGTGTCAGAGTTTTGTACATTGGGGGGGTGGGACTGCCTCATTGCAATATAAAGCGCATACTGCTGTTGAGGTACTGTCAAGTTTTGTGCAGCGTTAGTGAAGTTCTGCAAGCTCTTTATTGACATTTTATAAGGAGTTTATGAATCACAATGTATTTCATCGAGGCAATGCAATAGACTTGTGTATATAAAACATACTTTGAAACTAATGTTTCTGCTAGAAACACAGGTGGTGTGTGTATTCCTAAAGGTAAGCATTGTACAAGTGGCTGCATATACCTTCTTTTCCCATCCCCCAATCTTTATCTGTTGCAGATTTGAGGTACGGATTTTGTTTCCAATCCATAAATCATTTGTGACAAAATATGAGATAAGGAGGATTTTTTTCTGTCTGTTGAAGTTATGGTTTCCATCTGCTCCTTCAGTGTTTTTAGATTTCCATGTTAAGAACCGTGACTGTATTACTTGATTTGGATACAATTCCACACTGGATAAGGTCAGGAGTTTCATTTTAGCTCTTCCTGGAAGTGAGTTCTTAGGCCACAGTTGTGCTATTAAAGTTCTAATCAGCAATTTAAAGGAAGACAGTGCTGCTATGTTTAAGAAAAAACCCCAAACCTTATAGTGTTTACAAAAAACCAACCTGGAAATAAAAAAGTAAAATTATTTTGAGTGATTCGTAATCTGTTCTGAGTAGTCTGATACTTTCAAAGCTTTTAATTGCACAAAGGAAAGGCCAGGCTACTGTATGTTTAGTGTGCTAGTGAAGGTGGTATTAATTATTTTGTACTTGAAATGCATCTTCTCCAGATGGTCTGGAATAGCTTCTGAAAAGTTAATTTTTGGCGCATGTCTCATGTCGAATTTCTGGCATCTTACCATAGCAATATCAAAAGGAATTTACATCCTTTAAAAACTTTTCAAGTATCGAAGAGCAAAGGCAGCTAGGAAGTTCAGCTGTTTGTAGAATTATCTTCTAAGTGTAGAAGAATTGAAGAATAACCCCAATATTAAAATCAGTCAAATCTAATCTGAAGCAATAAAATTTGTCCCCTGTTGTAGTGGAACATTAATCTAAAAATCCTGAGCTAACAGAGAGAGTTATGACATTTCTATTTTGCTTTGTGCCAGGAGGTTACTTTAAAACTTTTGTAGATCTGTCATGGAGTTGTTGGTGTTTGTGTTGATGTTTAAAGCGCTTGTGTAAGTATTGTGAGTAGATCAGTTGAGATAGTTAGTTATTCCATCAGCACACTCTACCTGGATTTTCCTAATGTGTCTGACTGGGGAAGTGGTCTTAAATGTGCTTAAATGCTTTTGAATATCCCATTTGCAGATCTTTCCTGTGTTCTTGCATTTTTAGTGTCAAGAAATAAGAAACAAAGTAACACCCACTTCCATGAAGAAACGCTGAGCTGGACAGAGTTCTTATCTTGGCTCTCAGTTGCATTGCGTGTTTTCTGCTGTCTTTCCCTTGTTAGGAAGAGTGTGCTGGAAAAAATAAAAATGCGCTCTTAAATTTCTCTCTTTTATAGAAACATTCCTTGCTTGTCCTAGACTTTGTACCTGATATTTTGAAGGCTGCACTGAAAGTTAGCTCAGGTTGTAAATGGTTCTAGGCTGTATTTGGGATGTTCCAGACTGTGTATGGAAACTGGCTTCCTTTCCCTATCCTGGGGCATACTGGTATATGTCACGGACTTTCCTGAGCTAGCATTTCCTGCTGCATCCTGTATGGGTTCATGTGTTTCAGTGCAAGTTCAGTGGGACTTAACTGGCCAGTATCTTTAGGAAAGAACATGGTGCTGTTGCTTGCAGCATGACAGTCTTATTTTGTTCAAGAAATAAGGCAGTTTGTAGATACAATACCTTGAATCATGCCTCATAGTTTCATTGCATTTTGTAATAATACTGGGTATATTTTGCTTGAAATTTTTTTTATCTATCTGTATCATTCTTATGTTTCTATATCATCAACAGAAGCTACATGTATATGTGTTGCCTGTTCTCAAAATGCACATTTTAATAATGTGAATAGGGATTTGGTGTTTGTAGCTCATTTTCACTCATACAGGGAACAGAATGTAATAAAATCTTTGTTCAGAAGTAGTAACTTGAAAACTGAACCAGGGTATGAAATATACATAGGTAAGCCTGAGAAACCAGACTTGGCACTCAAGATAAATTTTGTGGACTTTAATGACAAATTTGACATGAAGATGGATAAATTTCTAATGTTTTTCATATTTTAAATTGATGGCTTGGACTTCTTTTGACATATATTCTTTAGACCTTGTCAACTGTAATAGAATTATTGTTTTTACTTTTAACAAGCTTCATATTACTGATACAAACTTAAGTGTGAGTGAATTTTTTTTAACTGCTCTTTAGAGGTTGCATTATCTATATTCCTCCATGTTCTCTCAGCGTGTTTCTTTCTTTTTGATGAGTGTATTTTAAAATCCTCTGGCTAGCTACTTTGTTGGATTTTTTTAAAAATAGGTACACATGGTAATGTGAAGAATGGAGAATTTTTATTTTTCAAAGGCAGAACAATTTGCTTGAAGGCTGTTGTTCACCAAAGATGTCTCTTCACAGGTGTTGATGTTGCTTGCTGAATGGAAGTGAATTCTTTTGATTCTGAAATCAATAAACTTTTTCTTCTTAATGTGAGAGGGAAAGCATAGCTCGTTCTGCAGTGAGAAGTTAAACTCATTCTTTTTTGTTAGTATTCTGCTGTAAAGAGTGTCCTCCAGACCTTGAAAAAGGTTACTTTTTATATTCAGCAAAATGGAAAAAGGGATGAAGCAACAATACTAACACTGAAAAATGTTTGTTTAGTTACATTCATTTAGTTCTGTATTCTGTTTGTTCTTGTGCTATGTGTCTTCTTGAAGGCATGACTTTTAAGTGTCCTCTGTTGAAAAGAGCACTGCAATGTAGTTCTGCAGGGTAATGCTGCAGAACAATCCAGGTAAGTAAGAGAGACTGCCTCAGTCCTGTCACCATGACCTTAGTCGTGGGTGGCTTTGGTGTGACCTCCTTCACTTCCAGTTTGTGAATATTTGCTTATTCTGAGCTTTCTAATCATAGTAGGCATCTGTTGGCCTGTGGAGTTCTAAGGCCAGGGACTTTTCTGTTGTTTGTATACCTGTAGTACTTAAGTTTCTCAACAGAAGCAATGGTGTTACTGCCAGATCTCTTTGCAGTGTAAGTCTGATCTGAATTAGACATTGGCATGCTACTGTATCTGTGACAAATTAGCAGACGATTTGGAACTTATGCCTAGATACTGCTGTGCTAGCTGTAAAAGGACACCTGAAACCTGACTTGGCTTGAAAACAGTGCTATGGCTAGAGAGAATGTTATCTAAATTAAAGCTTTTCAGTACAAGCTAAATGTCAAAAAAGAAGGGTGTGTGTTTGGAATTAGAAGTGTTATTTGAGCCCCCAGGGTGATATTGAATCAGTGCTTTGCAATATGAGGAAGCTGCATTTTTGGGCTGGTAGTAGTAGCACTCAAGCGTGGTTTGATAACTTCCTTAGCTTCCACCTGGTCTAGAATCCCTTCTTGTGCTTAATAGTGAATGTACCCATAATTAGAGTCCTTGTCTCAGAAGAGCTTGGTGCCTGGAGAATCTGTCCCTTGTTCTTCCTAGAAGAGTCTGATTCTGCCACTTCCTCCATATATTGAATTGTACTTTGATTTCACTTCGTTCATTTCCAGAGTAATTTTCTAAGGAAGAAAAGATAAGGATGTAGAACTCAGCAGCAAGTTATGTTCTAATATCTAGTCCTTCTTTACTTCCAGTATTGAACATCTGAAAGGATGTATGACCAGCCTGTTCCTTTCACCATCTCATTACTATCAAATTTGTTTCCCACAAACTCTATGGAAACATTTTGAGCCCAACTCTGGACTAACATAAACCAATGTACTGTTTTGTTACTTTTGACAATAATTTAGCAGTATGACTAGTTTTGAAATAATTTGGCTGAGATCCCTCCATCTCTGATGACTGTAAATCAGTAAATTAAGAAACCCGAGGCCATACTAAAGGGTTTTATTTTTTGGTTTTGTTTTTCTGAACCAAGTGTATGTATTATGGCATCAAGTCTTCATTCTGTCTTTATGCAGATAGTTGCACTTGTTTGCAAGACAATTACATAGATATTTCTGTACATACTCAATTATTATAACCACAGGGATATACATTTTTAACATTTCTCATTACTGACTTCTATTTTTCAAAAAAATCTTGATTGGATTTGGCCTAGCAGTAGTTAGTGATTTTTATTAGAAGAAGGAGGAAGAGGTTGCAGAACAGAAGGAGTTGGATTAATATGTGTTTAGTCTTTTAGTATACATTGAGACCAAAAATAAAATAAAAAATCCACAAGAAAGCATTTGTAATGTTCATCTTAATCTCATTTCCTTTTGCTTTGTACAATCAAATTGTTGAGTTTCTTCCCCTTGTTTGTTCAGCCTCTGAAATACTTTAATTGTCTGTACCTTGAAAATCTCTCGGTGTGGTTGTTCTGTGGTTGTTCTTTTCCAACATTGCTCTCTTTCACAAGTTTTTTTTGGATGTGGGAACGCTTTTAATTGTATCCTTTCATCATAGATGTTTATGTCGCTGCTCTTGCCGTGGTATCTAGTTTACAGCTTCTCAGCTGTTAAAATTCAGAGCTGACTTGTGACATGGGACAACAGTAATACCTACATAACAGCTGAGGCACTGGGCTTAGCTGATGTGCCTGAGGAGGTCCACAAGAGAAATATGACATAGCCAGAACCTGAACTCTCCTTCCATGTTAGTATACTAGCCAATGACCCGTCTTTTTCTCCTCAAATAAAATTGAAACTATAGGTATGATTTGTAGCAATGTAAGAATTGATATATTTTAATCATGCTGGACTCTGAATATTGTGTGTGGGCTGGAGTGTGGGATTTAACTGTTTTTAGAATAACTTTCCCTCTCCCATTTTTTCACCTTTAAAGTTTAAGGGGAGGAGGAAGATTCAGGAAAACGTGGACAGTCCTAGCAAACTTAGTAAATGGCTTAATCTGAAATGCACAAATGCTTAATATTGGAATTTATAGATCGCTCTCTACAATAATACATAGCCTAAGAATTTAGGCCTTGCTTGTTGAAGACATTGTGGAATCCTGATAATAATGTAAATGGCTTTCAAAATAATGAGATGGGATTTCCAGGCCTCATTTATCTGTAATCCAGAAACTTGTTACTGACCAGTGTGGTGTTACATTAAACCAGTAGCAAGAACTTATTTTTAGTACAAAAGTGTATTCTAAAGTATTTATGACATGCTTTAAAATAGTTATGTTTATGGATCAGTGTATATGGATATGTTTCATTCATATTTATAATGGAAATAAAAAACTGTAAGCAAGTACTGTGAAAAGTCTTGTAGCTAGAGGTTTTAGAGTTATGTTTTCATTTGTAACTTTAAGAATCGAGGGTTGAGAAAGACTGTTTACTCTTGAACAGCTTCTGAATTTATACTTGTAGCTGATTGGCCCTTTACTTTAACCATGAAGTAGCTGTACAGCTTTTCTGTATGTGCTAATCCTGAAACTGTTTGCATTCTTTGGTGGTTTCTGTAGCAAACTGGAAGTAAGCAAAAATAAATGTCACTGTGCTTTAAGTGTAGGAAACGCGGAAGCAAATCCGAGATTTTACATCCCAACTGTGTAACTTCAGACTGGTTGTTTCCAAATAAGACGTTTCATTTGTTAGTCACTTTAAACTTAGAGTTTTAGTTTCTCTGCCACACCACTCACCAAAAGTCTTTGAAAATAAATCTGGCACTTAGAATTGTGATAACTTTTTGCTCCGTGTTTTTTCTCTAGGATTGCAGAACCTCTTGTTCTTGTAATACACTGTAGGTCAGATAGTTTCAGACCTCTTTGTAAAATGTTTGTTGGTGGTGCTAGTTTTTGAGGGACACAGATACATTTTGAACTAATGAATAAATCAAGTGAATGTTTCATGCTTTCTTAAATTAGCCACTGTTGATTCTAGTGTTTGTTTGGGGAGTATTGGGGGTGTTTTTAAAGTATATAAATGTAAATAAACAGTAAAATTCTTTGAGCACTCCATTGCTCGCCTGTTGCTAGACTTTCATCCTTTGTAATTCAGGTTTGTCATCCCCCAAAACATATTTCAGATTTATGTGAAGTAACCATAGCCTGCTAGGCAGGTATCAGTTTTGAGAAGTTTTGACAACAGAAATAGATTTTGTTCGTGTGGTTTACCTGATCTAAAATATGAAAGCCAACATAAATGGGTATATAGCCGTATTGCAAAACTGGTAGTGTCCCTATGTTCTGTAATGTATTTTTTGAGCACAATCTACTGCTGTACAAATTTTGTGAAGCATTGCCATTATTTCTTCACTAGACTCATTTGTTTTTGAAAGACTGGAAGTGATTTCTTAATTAAAATGATCTGTTTCTCTAACACCAAACCAACCCAAAACCCAAAAAAACCCACACCCCATTCAAGCTGAGACAGAACAGTTCTTAATCCTGTTTTCTGTGCTATTCAGAAAACATCTGCCAAATGGATTACTTCCCATCTTATCTGCAGCACGTATTTGACATTCCTCTGCTTGTGCTTGTTACTGGATGCTCTGGCCCAGTTGTGATCCCACTTGATGCGTATTGGAATTACGAGTTCTCTGTAACTTATTTTGGATGATGCAAAGTAAGATGTGACGCAGAAAATAAATCATACCTTCAGTCAAGCTGTCTTGACATTTTCGATCTTAATTGCTTTGTAAACAAGATTAGATAGTTCTTCCTGTATTTGTATCCCCCATTTTTTCTTGTTTCATGGTTAATACATGCATTTTTACATCTCCATATGTTTTTAACTGTGGCATAAAGATTACAGCCACAGTTGATTCTTGCTTGTAGGGAGCAAGCAGAACATATGGCAGAGATTATGAATGTTAAGCTCCTATTTGAGCCATAATGTCAGAAGTTTTGTTTAAAGATTGGTTTGTGGCTGTTGCAATGGCAAACAGTAGGGCTGAAAATCGCTGCAGTAACTTTCTGCAGAACATGCTGGTTGTTTGTAGATTCAGCTTCACCTGGGTTTGTGTCAAGCTCAAAACATGCAGGCTTATATGGACCTATCTGTTCATGATTTTGTTATCAGAGAGATGAGCCGGTTTTGTGCTATATTTTTTCCTCAAGGTCCTGCAAGGATAAGCTAATCTCTAATAATTAGGTAATATCGCATATCTAGTTTGAGGCATTTTATGAATGTAGAGCTTTTTTTGCATAAGTTTTTCATCATTTTAATAAATACCACAGGGAAATGCTTGCTTAAAAAACAGGAGTTTCTTAAGTTAATTAAAAAAATACAAGGAAACTTCCTTTTGGTTTTTGTTTTTTTTGGTAGATTTAACTTTTACAGTGACTTGTAGAGCTTATTTTTCCCTACTGCAACTATGTGTGTACTTTGTTTAAATGTAGGAGTAGGTCTGTTGAGGTCGTGTCAAAACTGAGCAACAAGAGCTTCAGTAGAATCACAGCTTTGATTTTGTGTTGTTTATTAAGGTAACTCAGTTAGATTTGCTACTGTGCAATATACACAAAGCCAAAGAAATAAATTTGAAGACTCTTAATTTATTTAGCGTCTTCTTTCAGTTCTGTATCATGAATGTGTTGCATAGTCAAGTGCTCAATACTGCATTCATTTCCCATTTAATTTAATTCGTTGAGTGTCAGAGAGGGACAGAGCATAATGCTCAACTCAGTTTTTTTCAATTACTTTTCTGAAGTATTTTCAACTCAGTAAAAATTAATTAATTCATTACAAAAAAAACCCTGTAATACTCTAGTCATTAACTCAAAACCGCTTTATGGAGAAATCGAATCTGATGGAATGTGGTCTGTAGTCCGTTTATAAGATGTTTAGTGGCTGCTGCATTAGAAGCATACTTCATGTTTATATTTTTATATAAAGCTGCAATACAAGAAAAGAAATTGACTTTACAATGGCCATTGATTATCAAGGGGTGTTGAGCTCCTTTGTGCTTAAGGGGGAAATGAATTGAAAACCATCGAATACTTTATCTTCCATCCTCAGATTTTAGTGACTGTAGACTATTTATAGTGCACTTTTCTGCCAACGTTCACCATTACGCAGGTACACGATAGAGGTTGTGGTTACTATTACAGCTCAGGTTTTCTTGGATTTTGTAATTAAAAATACCACTTAAAATTACTGAATACTTTTTTGTCCTGTTGTAAGAAACACTTTCCCCTGTAATTGCAATATAATTATTTTAGTATAGAGATGCTTGTTCTGGCTTCATGTCTTTTTAGTTTGGTTTACTCAAGAAGTGGTTTAATCTAAATAAAATAGTCCCAGCAAATAGCCTCAAAATAATCCCACTCTTGTACCAGAAACGCCCATTTTAAGGGTTGTATTTGTATAATAGTATTGATCTGACTGATGACACTTTTCACTGTAGGTTAGGCTTTGTGCTATGCCGTGTCTGTGTTACTGTCAGAACAGTTTTATGCCTTTGGCCTTGAGGAGAATTTGCTTGCAATGTCAGTAACCCTTTAGCTTGCTCTTCTTTGAATGCTTGCTTTGTGCCGGGCCCAGGCATCTGCAGAACTTCTGTCTCAGAAATATCACAGGAGTATGTATGGACCTTGCTCTCATAGGGGGTGCCCATGCAAAGGTGAAGGGTCCCCGTGTTTCTCAGATCCTTTCAGCTACTTCGAGTAGCTTTGATTTCCTTGTGACCTGTGTGATTCTTCCTGTCTCAATTCCCCACCCAGTTACAGGTCCAGAGAATTAATCCTGTGTGTCAGTGCCTACACTGTGGGTAGAATGGGATGCAGTAGGAAACTTGCAGGTCTTTCTGTGTGGAATTTTTGAATAGGAAAAGTTAGGAAAATAGGATAACAAAAAAGGCAAACTGTTAACCTCACTCTGAAGTGACTCTGAACTAGGTGACTATGTTGCTGTCTTAGCTTCGTATACATTTGCTTAAGTCCAATTTAGAATCATAGAATTGTTTAGGTTGGAAAAGACCTTTAAGATCAAGTTAAATTTGTTAAATTTGTTCATGCACACGTGTGACAGGCAAACTTTGTTCAAATATGCCAAATTATCTGTGCAGTACAGAGCTTTCATATATCTTACATTGCTGCTGCTCTGGATTCTTTATTAGTCTTAGCTGTGATAGTGTGAATGTTGTTGAGCTTGAGTATACGAAGTAGTTTATATTCTTGTCTTTCTAGCAGAAGTGGTGCTTGCTTTCCTTGGTTAAAATAGTAACAAGCAGTGGTATAATTACTGTTTTTCATCAATATATGATGACTGTGATGGATTGCCTGAGAAAATAAAAACTTAATAATTTTACATTATATATAAAGGAAGAAATTTTAAGGACGAAGTGATGCTAAAATGGCTTAACTTTTGTATGATATTCATACATTTTTAAAAGTTAAAGAACATCAAAAAGAATATATTTTATTTTCCACTTTTATGTAGTGATTTTTGAGTGTCTTCATTTGTAAATGGTGCAAAGCATTCCTACAGTCAGTTATCAGAAATATGTATGTTTAGATTTTATATTTAAGAACTATCAGCTGTGGCATTCCTTAGTAGAGGCACTGCGGGGGTGTTTCTTAGACAGGTACTGCTATAAAGTATATAAACTATATGTTTTTTTCATGCTAGGCATCCCCATCACAATTTATTAGAAGGCGAATAGGTGTATAGCCACAGCTACTTTGTGACCTATTAGGTCAATTTCTGCATCAGCATTAAATTATGATGATATAGTAAACGTATCTGTGCGATCTCCAGTACCACAACTCCATATCCACATGTTGATGAAGGAAAAAGAATTCCGTGAGATGATTTTTGCACTAGAAGGGCAGTATGGTGCTTGAATGGGTTACCCAGGGGCCGGTGGTATTTGCATCCTTGGGATTTTTTAAGACCCGGCTAGACCTGATCAAGTCTTGATCGTAGCTCTATTTGTAACAGGTGGTTGTACCAGAATAACTCCAGAGGTCTTATCCAAAAAACCATTGTGGTGATGATTTGTTGTGCTGTTTTCTTTGTGTGTTTTCCAGCTTTTGTCTCTTTTGCCATTATACTGGCACATAAAATTTGCACCAGAGGCCGTTTTCTACACAATGCCCTACAAATATTTGCCTGTTGTTTAAATATCTTCATTTTATATTCTCTACTACTCTTGAACGACCTCATGTTTTTACCATTTCCTTGTGTTTAGTCGTGTATTTTTCATTAAGGCAGATGTTTCGATGAACCTGCCTTCTGGCAATTAGTAGGAGATATATTTTCTTCTTAAGTTTCTGAAGGCAGATGTTTCTTTAGCCTGAGTCGTTGTTTAGTTGACTGAGTTGATTAATTTCTGTTGGAAAAGAGTTCAAAATTTTTCATTTCTGTTGGCTTCAGATCAACTTCTGAAGTATTTATGGAAATTCAGCAAGCTGTTTGAATTACTTCAGTCCACCCTACCCAATTTTTATGTCTCTCTCCATCCCCTCAAAACTGCTTGTCTAATTTTCTTCAAGTATAACTAGTAATTAAAATATACTGGGGAGATGAGGGAGCAAAATGCGCTTATGTTTTCCCTTCTGCAAAGAACTTGGTGTTGACATAAAGAGCAGGAAGATACTGTACATCTCCTCCTCTAAATCAATTCATGCAGAGCTTTCATGCTGGAGATAAGTTTACTTACTGTTTAGTTAGATGGCCTTAAGTATGCTGATAGTTTGTACAGTAAACAGAAGTGATGTGTAAAGTTAAGCTGGAAGTACTGCTGTTTGCCCGGCAGCCAGCTGTTCAGAGTTACTTGCTACGTGAAGGGCCAAATGAATCACATCTTTGTTTCCTAATGTTCTTTACATGTAAAACCTGGGGACTGGAGTGCAGCACTCGGCTGGTGCCCACAATTTCATTAATTTTTTCTTCCATTTAAATCTCAGACTTTGTTTCAAAGGTGGTTGAAGGGATTTATGGATTTTCCTGGCTATTTGTTTTCATAAACTATGTAAGAATAATACAAAAGCCCACCCGGCAAAAAGCTGCTTAAGACATAAGTAAAAGGAGCTTTTCGTTATTAGAAGCACTGATTAGGCACCAAGTTCCAATTGTATGTATTCATTGCCTTGGAAACTCAATTTTTGCCTCTGCTTTGGATTTCAGGAGGATGAGTTAACCTGTGACAATTTTTGCAAGCACGGGTACTTTTATTCTTTGTATCAGTAAGGCAAGACTCTCTTTTGCTCTTTTGTCAAAGGCATGTATGTTTGTAGTGGAGAACTGCATGCACAGTTAGCTTTTCAGCAGTGTTTCTGACATGATCTTATTTTGGATTAGCCAGAATTAAAGTATTTTCTATCTTTAGGTAGCTTTCTGGATTGATATATCCAAATTGTCTCTAATTTGTATCTTATACTTGATCTGAAAATCTTCTAGGAATGTATTTATTTGTGAATAAGTGCTGTATAGCATAAGCCGACACTTCTGTGTTATTTGAGAGACATTTCCCCTTACGTGTAGTCCTTCACAAACACATTAAAACATGTTGAAATTTTATTACATTTTCTTTTTATAAACTTGATGTAAAACGTTATTGTCTGCAAGTTGCATGTTTCTGACCTGTTGTGAAAAATTTCTATTTATGGCAGGATTGTTTAATTTCACAATCTTTGTCATAAAGTGTGCAGTAAAATAGCATTTATTCGTAATGGATGACTTGCTAGGAAGTATGATCCAGATGATCACACCACTATTTTTATTTATTAAAAGGAAAAAAGTAGATATTTATTCTGTTAACTTAATTGGTTTGTCTTCCACTGCATTATAATTAGCTTGTGCTGATTATAGTCAATTTGTGCTTTACCTAATTTAGAAGGATTGGAATGGGTGGTTTGGATTACTGACAACAGTGAAAAGGAGCGGATTGAACATAGGAGCATGCTGCAAAATGCCCTGATTCTATTAGTGTGGGTAAATAACTTATCTATTACAGCTCTAAAGGTGCCAGGGGTACCAATGGACTATTTTTATGAATACATTTGCTACAAAGCCTGATTTTTTTCATAATAGTAAATGCCAAAGTTGCTTAGCAAGTGGTCTGGTTTTACATATTTACAGAGCTCCTCAAAGGCAAAGCTGAGAATGCTGAAATACTTGTTGGTTCTGGCCCAAATTGGTTACACAGAGCACCATAAACATATCGAAGGACTACTTGGTAACTGTACTTGGCTGTGGTATGCTAGCTGCAAAATTACACAGCTAGTGTTCAGTACCAAGAACTTAATTATGGCTAAAGGACTGCCGTCTCAGCCACTTTTGGCTTACTAATTTTGTGTTTGAGAAAGCACTGTAGGGGAAGGACTGTGGAAAGAGAAATGCTAATTGAGGATAACTTTTTTTTTTTTTAAACCTGTCATAGGTACATCTTATAATGAAAGTTTATAATAGAATGAAATTCTGGAAGTTATACCGACTTCAATGCTGTTCATCAGCATTTACAGTGGTAGACTGGTAACGTGGCAGAAGCAGATACTGACCTTCAACATCAGAGATACAAAGAGCGCGTATCCAAAACTGGTGACTCACTTCAAAACTGTATAGAAAATATCCTAGTTAGTTAGGTATTCAAAGGAATTAATCGTGTTTACTGTCTAAATTGCACTTCATTTTGTTCCCCTCCCCCCCCAAACTTTGCTAAGAAAATTAACCAGAAAAAAAAAGAAAGGAAAGCAGTTAAGTGGTCAAGCAGTTACTATTACTGAATTAAAACCTTATGATGGAGTCATGCAATTCTTGTATTTCCTATGAACTCTTCAATGTTTTTTCAGCCCTTTTAACTAACATAAACCACATGAATTCCAGAGGCACTCATTTTATACAGTAAAATTGATTGAATTGAGTAAAATTTTCATAAACTCCAGATTTATACAGGCTCAAGGTATAAGTGCTGTGATAATTGCAGTGTAGGTCAGGCAAAGTAGAAATCTGTAACCTTGGCCTTTCCATGTGCAACTAGAACACCTTTTGTTTGGAAGTTGTATCCAGCCATTGTGAAATGAGGTGGTTATTTGCATAGTAAAATGTCAGTGAATTATGAATCGGTCATCAAACCCTTTGCAGTGTGGGATTTAATTTTTGTAATTGCTGAAATGCAGGATGAAGTTTCAAGGATGAAATTCCTTTTCATCAGGGTAAGTGTTTTGGAGGGTTTCCTCCAGGCATTAACCGGTGTACAGTAAACAGGCACATTGTGTAAAGTTAAGCTGAAAGTACTGCTGTTTGTCCAGCAGCCAGCTGTTCAGTTGCTTGACATATAAGGGCCAAATGAATCATGTCTGTCTTCTAAGCCAGCGTTTCCAGTTTCTGAATTAATTAGTTCAGGCTTTCTGACTCTTACTGATAAGCAAATCAGAGACGGGAATCATCCAAATCATTGATATACCTAATATTTAAGATTTTTTTTGTGTATTTAGAGGCTGTGGTGGGAATTAAGGAGATGAGATATATCAGAAGGTGTCTTTCGGCCTTTCCTTCACCTAGTTGTGACTCACTGCTCCTTACTGTACGGAGCCATTTAGCTCTTACCTTTTGCTTAACAATCGGTTGCAGATACTCAGCATAAGGAGCTCATGTTCCTGCATACGCTGTGAGTCGGCTGCCTCTTAACTACCAAGAGTTGGTCCCCTGGAGGCAAGATGCTGCTGAACAGCTGTGAGTGTGAATGACAGGGGCTTCAGGCCCTTGTTCTGACCTCAGTGGAGGCTCACCTCTGTTTCCTGCTGGGGAAGGAGCTCTCCTGTTTCTGCAAGAGACAGCCACTCCTAGCCCTGGGTGAGCACTGCTGCAGGGTTCCCCTTTCTCAGCAAGATAGTAGCTGTCAGCCAGTATATTAGGCTTGTGAGAGGCAAAGAAACCATTTGATTCTTGTTTTGTTGCCAAGCAGTGACATCTTCATCTGAAGAAATATTGCAGAAAGTCAGCAGCCCCTACCTCACAAGCCTGGATGCTGCTGAGATTTGGTATAATATTCTGCGTAGGTAAAAGACCACTCCTTTTGGGGTTAGAGACCTTTTTCCACGTTTAGCACAGCAGGGGTTGCTTTTCCCTTTCCTTTATTATTCCCCAAAAGTTTCATTGTCTTTTGCTTTTTAAGGTTTGTATTGGTGTGCTTTCCTCCTCACATCATACTCAAACACTTTGCTGTAAGCGATAGATGGGTTTGAACGCATAAGGAGTGGAAGGTAAAGGCAAAAGGGGTGACTGCTGAGGTGCAGTGAGCTAATGGAAAAGAAAAGCAGCGACAGAGGAGGGACAGTGAGGACAGGGGATGTGAATTTAAAGGAACATTGCCGTTATAAGTATGTTACAACTCTGCTGTACTGTGTTTGCTCTGACACCTGCTCTTTGAGTAAGACATTTAGCACTCTTTCTACCTGTAACATACCGATTTCTAATAATCGTGAGATAATTCAGGTTGGAAGGGACCTCTGGTGGTCAAGTAGTCCAGCAGAGTCGGTTAGGAGGTCTTGCAACTGCTCATGAGTTCTGAACACATTGACTTCTATTTATGGCATCTTGACCCTAAAGAAGTGAAGGTAAGGGAGAAAGCTGAAGGAAAAAAGGAGAGAGGTGTGGAGGAGAGGTAGTGTATGAATAAATGGGAGAAAAAGAAGTGAAAGAAGGGTAAACGCAATGTAATTTTTTCTCACAGTTCTGTCATGACACAGCATTTGATATCTTCCTTGACATCCCATGATTGTATAATATTGTCTGCTTTCATTTTGAAACAAAATAATTCCCTAATCCTTGGGATTCTGGAAAAATAGCTTGAAAATATAAATCTCAAAGGCTTCAGAATGAGAAGAAGGATGAACAGATATCGTCAGTCTTAAATATATAGTAGCTCACAATTTCAGAACGAATCTAGCATTTTAGGAGAGGTGCTGATACATGATTTCTCTGGGGATTCCTGTTGTCAATATTACAATATGAAAAACTTAGATAAGCATGGCTCCAACAAGTACATACTAGTGTGGGTAACACTCACTAATTTGAATACATTTAGAGGCTTCATAATCTGGTACAAAAAAGTTAAAAAATTATGTAGATCCTGGATTAGATATGTAAAAATGACATTAGCTGTTTGTCTGGATTGCTTTTTGTTGAATATTTAGAAGATGAGTTTTGAAGACTAGCAATTGGAAGAAAAGCCAAGAACTTTTATAAGCGGAGCATAGTTACATTCAGGGAAGCCCAGCATTAATTTTAATTTCTTTTTACTAGCATCTGTTGATCTTTATTTTTTTTAAAGGTGACTTATTCTTTTGTAGTTTAAAATCCTCTAATACAAAAAAGGAAGCAGACCGAATTCCTGCTTAGATTGTCAAAGGTCAGTTTTCATAGCTGTCTGACCTTTTTAGACTGCACCAAGAGAGTGTATGTGAGATGAAGGGATTTTTATGCCTGAAAGTGATAAAGCTATTTTGCAAAGCTTGCCTTAATAAAGAGCAGCTTGGTTAGTAAGATCAGGAGGGACTCCTATTTAAAAAAACATTGAAATGTTCTCATGGAGTTCAGTGGTCTTTCCTGTCCTTTTTTTTTTTTTTTATTGCCCTATATAGATATATTTTAAACCATACATTGTAGCATTCTCCTACTCCCTTGACTGTAGCTAAAATATCAGCACATTTGATCATAAAGGCCTTTAAATAGTAGAAAATAATGCGTACTCTGAGGCTTTCTGTTCTGACCTTATCTGTTGACTGAAAGTGCATGCTATACATTCTGTTCTCCAGAAGGATAGTTTATGGGCTTTATATGAGATGTTTGGTTTTTTGGTTTGATCCTCCACCCCACCTCAGCGAATACTAAGGCCATTATTTTACATGTGTGTACATTAGTAACTTCACGAATGCTGTTAGTTCTCTTAGACTTGCCTGGAACATTCAGCTGTGCAAAGTCTGGTCTTTGCAGAATGAAGACTGATACATTTTGTACTGCAAAACCCAGAGCAACTATACATTCTTAGCTGTAACGAGGCCCCGGGCAACAAATGTTGGCTTTTGTCAACCTGTTTGTTAGTCCCATCCTCCTCAGAGGTTAGTTAAAAAATAATAAAACAACAGAACTTTCCTGAATATTTAATTATTGTTGTGATGAACTGGAAAAGCTAAGACACAAAGTAACAATGAAAATACTCAGTGATCTGATAGGAAAAGGTAAATAGACTGTATTGGCATATGTACCTGTTACCTCTTTTAAAAAGTAAGTGTTTACATGCCCTTTTACCAACAAGTAAAGGCATGTGGAGTGTTTCCAAACTTCATAGTTCCAGAATATGTTTTGATAAACATCCACTCAGGATTTAAAAAAAAACCAAACAACCCAACCCCCGAAATGCTTTCCTTTGAACTGCTTGGATAAATGTGGCTGTTGATTACTTCTATTCATAAAAATGCATTCTGGGCAGCAGGATATCTTTCTGTCTGTTTCAAACAGGCACGTTATAAAACAAGTTGTTTTATAAAATGTTAATCATAAAAATAGAGGAAAATTAGGTTTTCTCCATTGCAACCTGATTTATAAAACAGTGTTTTCCCTGAATCTCTAGCTCATACTTTTGTTCTCCAAGAGTGAATGGAAAGAGAGCTTAAAAATGAGAGGAGGTGAGGTGTGGAGCACAGTAATAAAAGCACAGTCTTCAGTTAATGTTACTGGGTTTTATTACTCACTTGCTCTGTTTTGCTTATATCTGTGATAAAGTAGGATATCTCATGATAGGATCAATGCATTGGAAGTCTGATGCAGAAGTAAGGAAATATTTATACAGTCAGAGCCAGATTTATTTATTTTTTTTAAATTTGACCCAACTCAGTTACTTCTGAAATTCAGTCAGTGGGAAAACTGTTTTAAGAGGAAATTGAGTTAAGCCAATGCAGGAAGTCCAAGCTGAAAAGAAATGAGACACTGGCATATTTCTAGCATACCTATATTGTATTAACTAATGTTAAGTATCTACATTGGTTTTGCTTAAAATTTAATACTGTCATATATATATGCATATATATATATTTTTTCATATCCAATGTGTAGTAAGGAAGGTCAGAATAGCAGTTTCCAAAAGTAAAGTAAGAACTTACCTGATTGAACAAACGTTTTAGCCTCTCTAAACAAACATGACAATTTAAGTATAATAAAGTGGGCTCCTATTTCTCGGAGAACTATTAAATAGTGATAGATTGTCTGGAGTCGTCTATGTAGGAGAGTTAGGAAGCAGGTGATTGCTCACCATAGGTGCTATTCTGCTGTACTTACATGTTCTACTGAGAATTGTTTAACGAGCAATTTTTCAATTTACCTGCAAGCACCCTTTTGTACCTTAGGATTCTTTTAATATTATATCCAGAGTTAGGGAAAAGGATGGTTAATATTGTCTGTTGGTGATATAAGTAGTAAAGCTTATCTTCTAGTCCGATTTTTGCGTAGGAATTTATTCCTTGTTAGATAGAAGAAGTGATTTACATTTTGAGGGCTTCAGTCGTGGCCATATGCATAAGAGAACGTACAAGAATTGTTACAAGCAGTCTTTGTAAGTATGAAACAATTCTGTTCTGTCCTAAAACGCCGGTTTGCTTTCTGGGACAGTGTCACAGTGCCCAGAGAAAGCCAAGGAGGAAGCTGAAGTGTGTGTGTACATGTAAACATGGAGTACAGCCCTAGGACGTGCTTGAATAAGCAGTGAGTGAGACCTACTTCCTATGGTGCAGCATAGCATCTTAGAGAAACAAGGAATTTGGGTTTCTGCACTGACAGGGCTGTTACTGCTCAAACATCCGGTACAGTTGCCATCATCTTGCGTAACTGCATCTTGAAAAAGCTTGAGCATTTAGTTTTCCCAGTAGTCCTTGGAGATCTCTGGCCCCTCTGTCTTTATATCACAACTCTATGAGATTGTCTGCAGAGCCAAAAATCATATACTTTTCCCCATCTGCAAGCTGCCTTTTGGGTATGGAAGAAGGTCTTGGAAAGGCAACAAGATCAGAAGAATGAAATGGAAAAAAAATTGAGGTTTGCTGTAGTTTCCTCTACAGTAAATCATAATTTCCAGCATAGAGCTTTGGCTGCAGAACTATTTGATACTTTGTGATGCTTCAAAGTAGGTCTTTTTTATTCCTGATGATTCTGTTCCCTGGCCTTCCAAAATGTAAATTAGATTCTTAGTCTTCATACATTGCTGTAGGTAGGACAATGGCAGAAATACCTCCTAAATGTAATGAAAATGCTAATTAAATACCTACTTTAAAATTCTGTGAAGCTCTTCTGAGTTAAATGTTCCCATTTGCTTTTTGATGAGAGTGATTTAGAAAATTCACCTATTGTGCAAATTAGTTATATTAGATCATTAAAGGGAAGTGATGTAGAGGAAAATGTAAAAATGGTGAAACTTTTTTTTTTAATAATTTGACTGATGTTTTCTTTGTCCCTGTCAATTCCAGCAGATTATAAGAAATACTTTTATGACCAAATCCAGCAGGTTTTGCATTTCTTGAGTATTTTCAGCCTTGCTTCTCAGTCTATTTCATAACTTCATAAGCTTGTAAAACTTCATTTTAACATGTCAAATAATTTGCTTTAGCATTGGTCTGTATCAGACTTTTTTGGGTGGACTCAAATTTCTTTTTCACATTTAGGTGCCCCTTTAATATTTTTCTCTAGCAAAGAAAAGAGAATTCTCAATATGAAGAAGGAAATCCCTTTTCAAAACTACTCTGTGTTAGAGGCCAGCCTTTGCATGCTGCACTCATATCAGAGATCAAAGTCTGACCCTTACACTTAATGCACTTAGTAAAGGAGAACATTCTTTGTAAATAAGAGGCAGGCTTCCAGTGGCAAACATGTTTTGGTCCAGTGTCACTGGAAGCAGCCAGACTGAATTATTTCACAAAGCTATGTAACAATAAGGGAGTTGGGCATAAGGAAAACAATTTATACCGAGCCTGACAAGTAGAAGGCCAAGATTAGTGTCATTCTACAATCTAGACTGCCATGAGGAATCAGGGACGTTTTGTGGTATTAATTGTTTTACAGCTACTCTGGAGTAAGAGCCTGCTTTATTTCCAAAGCTGAAATTATACTCTGAAGAATGTAACTTTTTGGTTTTAAATGGATGGATTTATATCAATTAGGAGATTAATTAAAGTCCTGATACAGGATGTGGTCAGACTTCTCTTTCAACAGCCACACTTCATTTTCTGGGTCCCCCACTTTGAGTTATACCCAATTGTAAAAACCACAAACACACCATTTGCTGTAATGAATTCAATTACTGCTCAGAAAAGATAATCACTCGATTTGCCCAATCAAAGTTGCCTTCCTCCTACGTTATAAAAGGGGGGTGAGGGGGAGAGGAGGATTGAGATATATTTGCCTCTTGCATACCTTTTTGGCAAGTTTGCCTTTTGGTGTAGTATGCATTTCAGACTGTGATTCAGCTGAGTCTTTACCATGACATACTTGTAGGTGATGCTGAGACTGGCTGGCCTATCTCCTGCTACTTCTTCTCTCTCCTCTGGTGTGGTCGTGCAATAAGAGTAGGAAACAGATGTGGCGGAAAGCTAACCGTTCCCTTCTTGGTAGGAAGGAGAAGGGAGACAGGTCAGTGCGGTGAAAGGGGGCAGCTGGAAGGTGGCCCCAGGCTGGAGAAGGAGAGGGCAGATCTTCAACTTCCAGCACTGGCCCACACAGATTGAATTAAAGCAGCGGAAATTGAAGAAGAACATTGTTCAAGTAACCAAGGTGACCACTGGACCATAGCAAAGTTGCTGTCCTTGCTAATTGTATTCATTGCAAGATTTGGTAGAGTTCTTTATAAGAAGGTTTTATTATTTCTGACTGGTCAGAATATTTCTTTGTAAATAAATGTCAGCTCAGCTGGCATCCTTCGTCTGTTCGGATTCTGCTTTTTCTGGCAGTTGCATGGGAACCACTGTACAGCTATATTAGTCTGGCAAATACTATATTTAAAAAGAAAAAAACACCCATAATGCAAAACCACAACAACCACCCCCAAAACAAAGAAGCAAACAACCCACCCCCAACCCCCAACAGGTACCAAAAATAGTGTATTAGGAGAGAACATCATCAAAGTGGAGAGATGAGCTAAGAGATAAGAGAGAGAAGGAACTACCAGAAAAAGCAGCATTGGTTTGAGAAAAAAATGTGTTCAGCTTAGTATAAAATAATAAAACTGTCTCTCTTGCCTTTTGCTTTATAGCTACTGAGCCTTTTTGCTGTACTAAGATTAAATCAATACAGCAATAAATATTCTCTACCTGAATTTCCATGAAAAGTAGACTTGTGTTATCATTTGAATTAGTTAGCTGAGGCTTATGGAAACCTAATAAAATGATACTTGTGCTAAAACAATAAAAGTATGCAATTCTACTATATGGAATAGGATGGAATGCATGTATTTTGTGTTACATGTATGTTTTGGTAGCTGCGTGTTCTCTCGTACTGTGCTATGACTTCAAAGTTGAATAGGGTTAAAGTCTTAGGGATATTTGAGTTTTCCTTATTTAACGAAACTTTAATGGCTTTTCAAGTCTAACTTGCAAAATAGGAAGTATTATTTGAGGACTGAAGGCTTATATGAACTTGAACACTAACAAAAGGCAGTAGAAAAACAAAGGGCTTTTTGCCTGCTGAAAAGTTATATTTCTTTGTGCCAAAATGTAAGACTTCAAAGTGCCACAGAGACTTTAAAGCTCTGCTTGGCAAGGGCTGAATGAACAGTGATGTTAGGTTCATGAAGTCAAATACAGTATTTTTGTTGTGACCATTAATTAAAAATGAAAATAAATCTTTCTGGGACTGTGTGGCAATCTGTCAGTTAGGGTGTTATGGAGGGAGCAAAGCATTTTATGGGGGCTTTTCAGTGTATTGTAGGAAAAGGTCACGTTCTTCAAGGTTTCGCCTTGTAGGGCTAAATTTCAAGCTGTCTTCTCTCTTATTGTTCTTGAAGACAACAATTAGCATTATTTATCATCATAGGGCTTGAGGAATGCAAAGTGAGCTGTAGTGTTTTTAGATGCAGCAGTTTTAGCTGAATTTATTGCCTGTTTGCTGTAATGAAGGACTAGGGTGCCCAGTCGTGCTAACATTCTCTACAGGCTATGTCATGGCTTGCTGTGTTTCCATAATTCTAGCTGCTGAGCTCCAAATACAGAGGTAGAGCAGACAAAAAACCTATTGACTCGACCTTGGTTTTCTCTGTCTTTCAAGGGAATGTATGCTACTGATTGTCTGCACGGTAAGGGAGGATGAAGCCTGGTTTGTTGGTAACCACGAAGAGTTAATTTTTAGGGATTTTTTAAAGGCTATAGGCTAATTTTTAAAAATTATTTCTTATTAATTTAATACTCAGGAGGCTGACAGTTAACTGAGCACTAAGCAATGGATCTGTTGTTGCTGATGTAGCCTGTTATCTTTTTTTTTTTTTTTAGTGACTCTAGGATCTATTTGCTGAATTTGCACAGTATGAAAATTTGAGGATGTTTTTCAGCAGTTGTACTTAATATTAATAAATCCTAGACCTCTCAGGAAAACCTTAGGATTAGAGAATAGGAACAGAGAAGTTGGATAAGGAAGTACGAGCATTTGTTTGCGTGGATTTTTGTGCTGTTTGTGGCATGGCAGCTGTGGTCTGTCCGTCAGTATTGTGCAGGAAAATGGCTCAGAACGTTTGTGCTAATGCCTGTTGAGAGGCAGGAACTGGAAACAAAATTGTCTGCCTGGTCCCTCTCATAATTACGCAGATTAAAGTTGAAAGTTGGATATAAGAGAGTGATACAAAAAGTTACCAGGGAAAGAAGCATTTACAACAAACTCCCATTAAATTAATTGCGGTGGTTACTTGAGCGCAGGAAGCCTTGAATTCGGAAGGCTTTCCACCAAGGGAGCTTGCACTTTATACCATGAATGAGCTTTAAGTACTTTTATTATTTGTTTTCAAAGAAAGAAAGAAAGAAAATTTGTGAAGGTTGAAGTTGTTTGGGTTTTTTTTTAAGATAATACTTGAGAACCAACCACTGTTAAAAATGAGTTACAGTGTAAATGAAGCAACCTAAGCTTATGAGGCAAATTTTGTTGTGTTCAAACCCATTTTGGAGAACGGAGCTGACCTTTTATCTTCACAGTGTATTTCTAACTAAGGGATTCTGTGTGCTTTGGCTGTCTTGAGGTTAAAAGGGCAAGTCTGTACTGAATTCTGCCAAACAAAACCCTCTGTTTTATGCTTTTAACATGCTTTTGGAAAGCCCATTTTTCTGCTTTTAGCTGAACCTGAAATTTTATCCAGTACAGATTAGGAGTTATGTCCCTACTTGCTTCTTGCTCTTTGTGTCTGTTGCTGCTGCTGTCCACTAGTTCTGGACCTGCAATATCACAAGAGTAGGCTTATGCTGCAGTTACAACTGTGCCTGCAGTTTATAGAGGTAGGCTGAGCTAATTTTAAGCTGGTAGCTCGGGTTTTAGCAGCATAGGAGCTGAATAGGTTTTTGGAAGGCTCGCTTGCCCTAAACACAGAGCTGTCTTAGCAGTGTTGCTGTTGGTGTACAAACTGGGTTGTCTAAAGCTGGCTCGGATTTACCGAGCTGAGTGGCAGTCACACCTCTTCCAGCTGTGTAATCGTTGTCAGATGTAGATACGGTGCGTGGACAGCTCCTACGGGGCTTCTAAGGAAGCTCTGTGTGTTGGGAAGTCTGGGCTTGCTTGGCTGCTCATTTGCTTATCAGATGAAAGAATTCAAACATGACTCAGTTTCTTGCTGCCTCCATAAAAGGGGAAGGCATCTGGTCATTTCTTTTTTGGTTTAGAGAAGCAACTATTTTATTAAGTGCTTTATCAGGTAGAACTGAAACAATTGAAACAAAACAAGTAAGATCTGTTGATTGATGAAAACAAACCCAAGTAGTAGCCTGTATTATCAACGTAAAAGTCCCTCCGTGTTATTCGTGCCCCCCTTGCCACAACTCTGTTTCGGGTGTGGGGGATATAGCAGACAAATATAAATTGTATTTCTTGATTTCTTGATTCATTTATTGCTCAGGTGTCCTCAGATAGATTAAAGCTATGCACAGGACAACAGCTACTTTTTAAAACTCAAAACAATCCACTGTGATTGTGTGTGCATGTATGTGCATACATGTACACAGAGAGCATATTTGTATGGGTTTTTAGGTATAGAATTCTCTAGGTATTAATATTGCCATTCCTGTCTACCTAACAAATTATAGGTTTGACCTCACAAGCTGAATTTCTAGCTCAAACACCGTGGCAGCACTTGATTTTGCACATGCTGGAATGCCCACGTCTTCCACTGGCTTCAGTTAGAACTGCAGGTGTTGAGAACATTTGAACATTAGTTTATCAAATGGAAGCGTGAAAATTAGAAGCAAGCTATGGAGCAGTTCACATAGATATTTGGTGCACAAGGAGTTAGGGTTTCCAGTATAGTCTTTGATAAAAGTTTTTTCCAAGGATCTACTCATGTGAAAGGGATGATTCCTTAAAATGTATTTATCATTTTACATAATGTTGTAAAGGTTTTATATCCACACTCCTTGTATACATCTTTGTCATTAGAAAGTTCAATTTTCTTCTTTATGGTAACTTTCACAAAGTGTAAAAAATGTTCAAAATGTAACAGTGGTTTTATTTTTATAAAATGTGCTATTTTGTACTTACAAAGCTGGTAAGAAGTGAGGAGGTTGTGTTCAATCTCTTAATTTCCATTAAGAAGTAGTACGTGTTTAAATATGTCACCATGCAATGCAGTCACCTAGGAATATTTTTTTTTAAGTGATTACTCTGCTTTTTTAAATGACTGTCTATGCAATAACTGGGCAGAATGAACTCAGCCTTTTGTTGTCAGTTTTTGTCTTGTCTTTGCCCTGAAAGTATAGAATGTAATGTCTCGAAAAGTGATTTTTTTTTTTTCCTCATTCTACCCAGAGCAATGTAGTGATCATTTTATCTGATGAGTTTGTTGAATTTGATGGGTTATTTGTAAAGTGAGATGTTATTTACAATAAAATATAATAAGCTGTATAGTAATTGCAATTGATGATGATGATAATTTAACTGCTTTTGTAGTAACCAGGAAACTTCCCTGATTTTGGGGTTTTATTCTGAACTACTCCTCAGTACTGAGAAAAATGTATTTTTAATAGACAAAGTTGATGAATTTAATACAAAGCTGGAGAGTGCCCATGCTCAGATACTATGTGGTGCTCCAAGTAGGAAACACATTCATATTTCAGAGAACATTAAGATTGTTTGGTACACCTAAACCTCCTTAATGAAAACTCATTCAAGACAGTTGTTTCAGTACCTTTTTTCTTATTATAAGGATGAGCTCATGAATATTTTTACTGTCAATACCTATGTCAAACTCTGCTTTCTGAACAAACAAAAAGATTAAATAGGTCTGTCAGCACTCTCTTAGCCCCACTGAGACAAAAGGCATCTTTACAAATATGTAAGTGAAGCAACTGTATGATGGACTTTACTAAGCGCGTTTGAAAGAAATCAATGGTTTTTCCATTTCTGGTTGTGTTACAGATGTGATAGAAAGCCAGACTTTGCTATGCAGGAGTAGTCACTTTGAGAAGTACCTCCCTGCACACAGTCATTTAAATAAACAGGGCTGCTTATTATGAAAAGTGAAAATTGACAGGAGAGGGAGTACAACTTTTAAAAACAAGATGCCTAAGTGTCCCAGCCAGCTTTTAGTCTTTGCCATAAATTTCATTTGCAGTGCTTTGCTGTTACCCGTTTAAAACTGCTGATCATTGCTTAGGTATTTTCTCTGTCATCCCCAGGAAAGATGTCTAGAGACCGGGCTCTGAGGAAGCAGCAGCAATTGAATAATTTGGTAGCAGTGGTGACAAAGCTTGCTAAGCCTGGAGATGTGATTGTGGATTTTTGCAGTGGAGGGGTAATGTATATTTTTGTTTACATGATGCAATTTTTTTCAGCTTTCATGTTCGCACTTCTAGGCGGTTGCTGCTGCAAAGCAAAAGTACCAGTGCTGAAATTTTAGCTGCTTTCAAAGATTCTGTCACTGGTTGGGGGATGCTCGTCATGTATTAAGTCAACAACAGGGACAATGAAAAGTGACTCAGATTTTGTTGTTTGTTTTCGTTTTCACAGGGCCATGTTGGAATTGTTCTTGCTCACATGATGCCATCATGTCAGGTAATTTCTAAGTATAAGGTACAGATGGTAGGAGCTTTTGGTCTCTGATAATCATCTTAAAAAGATGTGCATGTAGGGAGTATGAATATGAAGACACAATTGTCTCAGCAGAGGCCTTAGATTTTAAACATGTACATTTTTAGCATAATTGTAAATGTATGCAGTGCTTGCCTGAGAAAATAAATGTTATAGGAAAATATAAAATATTTGCAAGCCAATTGATATTGGCAAGTATTAAACCCATTGTTGTTGGGTTTCCTGCTAATAATTTTGGAGATCTCAAGCTCTGCCACAAGTAATTTAGAGGTTTTTCTCAACTAAACTGCAAAGTTTTGTGCTTGTTGGTAATGTTGTACTTTGATTTCTCAGTAACATTTTGTCTTACTTTATCCTGTGTATGAAATCTAGGTGGTGCTCATAGAAAATAAGGAGTTGTCCCTGATCCGTGCTAAAGACAGAAGTGATGAACTGGGTTTAAACAACATTTCGTTCATTCAAGCAAATTTGGACTATTTTAATGGGACTTTTAACATTGGGGTAAGTGATTATAAGTTTTCCACTTCGAAACTTCAGTGTCTGATTAATTATTACTAAAACAACTAATATATCTGAGAAAAGAAAATTCTATATGTCCTTACCAACAGGTATTTTTGATGCTATGAGAAGCACCATAGTTACAGTAACCTGTATTGATTTATTACACGAGTGAAGAAAGAAGTGTCTGTTCCAATCAAATACAGAAATAGGAGTGCTGCCTGACCATGTTGAAGAAAAAATAGGATAGTTTGTTGGTTTAATCATGTTATTTTAAAATCGGTGATTTAATAGATATACTCTGGAGAAGGTTTTGACAACGGGAAGAGAAGACTACTGTTGCTCAGATTAAGCCTGAGTACAATAAAGTGAGATCAGAAGTATAGTTAGGTGACAGTAGAAGCATTTTAAGATAAAGCATACAACTCAAGACTACATGATGCAAAACTGAGAAGGAACTATCTTGACAAAGAGAATGTTATGCTAGTGATATACATGTCTATTCATTGTGTAAAGTATACTTGAGACCAGTTGTTCTTGGCATACCCAGCCCCCTGAGCTGGAAGACAGGGACAGGGAGCAGAATGAAGCCACATAATCAAAGGAGAAATGGTTAGCGACACCACTGAGATACACACAGGTCTATGGGACTGGAACGGATCCATCCAAGGGTGCTGAGGGAGCTAGTGGAAGTGCTCACCAAGCCACTATCGATCCTTTATCAGCAGTCCTGGCAAATAGGGGAGGTCTCAGTTGACTGGAGGTTAGCAAACATGATGCCCATCTACATGAAAGGCCAGAAGGAGGATCTGGGAAACTACAGGCCTTGTCAGCCTGACCTTGCTGATGGGGAAGGTTATGGAGCATATAATTTTGAGTACCATCACGTGGCACGTACAGGACAACCAGGTGATCAGGCCCAGCCAGCATGGGTTTATGAAAGGCAGATATTGCTTGGGTAACCTGATCTCCTTCTATGACAAGGTCACCTACTTAGTGGATGAGGGAAAGGATAGGGATGTTGTCCACCTAGACTTTAGAAAAGCCTTTGACACCATTTCCTACAGCTTTCTCCTGGAGAAACTGGCTGCTCATGGCTTGGATGGGTGTACAGTTTGCTGGGTAAAAAACTGTCTGGATGGCCAGGCCCAAAGAGATGTGGTGAATGGAGTTAAATCCAGTTGGCAGTCTGTTACAAGTGGTGTTCCTCAGGGCTCAGTATGGGGGCCAGTTGTGTTTAATGTCTGGATGAGGGGATCGAGTCCACCCTCAGTGAGTTTGCAGATGATACCAACTTGGATGGGAGTGTTGATCTGCTGGAGGGTAGGAAGGCTCTACAGAGGGACATCAACAGGCTGGATTGATGGGCCAAGGCCAACTCTATGAGGTTCAACAAGGCTAACTGCCAGGCCCTGCACCTGGGTCACAACAACCCCATGCAACATTACAGGCCTAAGGAAGAGTGGCTGGAAAGCTGCCCTGTGGGAAGGGACCTGGGGGTGCTGGTTGACAGCTGGCTGAATGTGAGCTAGAAGTGTGCCCAGGTGGCCAAGAGGGCCAATAGCATCTTGGCTCATGTCAGAAACCACGTGGCTAGCAGAAGTAGGGAAGTGATTGTCCCCCTGTACTCGGCACTGATGAGGCTGCACCTCAAATACTGTGTTCAGTTTTGGGTCCCTCACTACAGGAAAGACATTGAGGTGCTGGAGCGTGTCCAGAAAAGGGCAAAAAGACAGTGAAGGGTCTGGAGCACAAGTCTGATGTGGAGCGGCTGAGGGAAGTGGGGTTGTTTAACTTGGAGAAAAAGAGGCTCAGGGGAGACCTTCTTGCTCTCTACAAGTGCCTGAAAGGAGGGTGTAGCGAGGTGGGTGTCAGTCTCTTCTCCGAAGCAACAAGCGATAGGACAAGAGGAAATGGCCTCAGGTTGTGCCAAGGGAGGTTTAGATTGGATATTAGGAAAAATTTCTGCACCAAAATGGTTGTCAAGCATTGGAACAGGCTGCCCAGGGAGCACAAAAAAGTGTTATATTCTCTCTTTTAAGTTTTGTCGCAAAGAAAACATTGAAGTATATGTGAGAAATATTCACTTGGAAATTCTTCATTTCCAGGCCTGTGATTTCAGTTTCTTTGACTTGATTCTGTAGTCTGTTCAACAGACTAACCTGGAGCTCTTCCTTTTGGGAGACCTGCATCAATGTCGGCTTCAGAAGTAGTTTGCATCATACCATGATTCACTCTTCAGAGTGAGGTCATTAACTCAGGATTAACTTTCTTATGCAGCCACATTTAAGATAGGAACTGGTTGGTTTACTGACCAGTAGCACATGTTTTTCGTGTGTTTGAAGGTAAATTATGTAAAGTTTAGTTGTCTTTGTATCATGTAGATGTGGTGCTTAGGGACATGGTTTAGCGGGACTTGGCAGTACTAGGTTTACGGTTGGACTTGATGATCTTAAAGGTCTTTTCCAACCTAAATGATTCTATGATTATGTCATAAACACTGGTCTGGTATGAAAATTACAATATAGTACCATAATACATAGATGCATATAAAGTCTGGCAATACATTATGTCTGAACCCATCTTTTGAGGCTTGTAAAGTTATTCATCCATTGCATGACTTCATCATTTCCAGTAAAACAATAACGTGTAAATGTGAGGGTGGACATGATGACAAGATAATCACTGGTTATAGTACTTGAAATTTAAAGAGGTATAGAAAAAAAGAACACGACAGAAGTCTTCATCTCTCTGCTTTTGGTATTAATTTAAAACATGTTTATATGCATTTTAGTTACCTTGACATCAAATCTGCATTACTTGGCTATTTTCTAATCTGTTATCTGCCAGGAGTTCAAAAGCAGGTTAAGACAAATGTGTCGACTGCTTCCCTTTTGTTCCACATACAATTTCTGCCCGTACGAATTGTTGGGGTAACAAAGATCAAGGTTCTGAAACAACCTGTTTGAATGCCCAACTTACTATTACATTGTAATATTACATGTTGTAGTACAACTGCCATAATAAATGATGGTTTATTATGTAAAACTGCCATAATAAAGGATTTCAATCTAAAAGTAAAGCTTTCCAAATATTTGCATGCAGTGTTCATTTACATGCCAGCACCCAGAGGAGTCTTTGAGATCTTAGTTGTTTTTAAATAATTACATAGTACTCCTAGTATCTCAGCTAATTTGTGAGAACAAGTTGAAAAGTTTAAGGTTTGATTGGAGGGAGTACATTTTTGAGCATGTAGAGTTCTTTTTAAGATGACTAAAGTGAACCTGAGGCTTCATGAAACATTCTTTTCCCTTCACTTTTCTGTGTGCATGAGGCTGTTCTGGGGAGTTGCAGCACTGGAGGAGTAATACAGGGCAGTGGTCTCACACTGCATTAGCTCTGTTGCTCTCTTCAGTCTCAGCAAAGCTTCTGGTTTTATCCACTGCTGGTTTAAGGTCTCTTTTCCAAATGTGCAAGCAAAGCAGAGGTCTTTGTTTTCTTCTTGGGTAGATGGAGAACTAACTATAATTATGTTCCATGATAATTTAATAGCTGTGATATTAAGAATCTATTTCTGATGTTAAACTAGGGGTTTTTTTGTTAATTTCATACAAGAAGAAAACTTTCATTGTGAAATTATTTTCTTATTAATTTTTTAATGTTCTGCTTGAGACAAGAATATTTGTTACCATCTGTATGCAGTTATAGTTCAGTTGATGATTAATGGTCTGCTCAGCTGAGCTTACATCAAGCAGTCTGCAAACAAAAAAGTCTTTGTTTTAATCTGTATCTGAGAGCAAAGTTTTTATCTTCCAATTGCTGTACCTTGAAAACCAACTTTGAACCCTGGAATCTGAGCTTTGCGGTTTTAAAACTTTTTCCTAAATTTACAGTGAACAAAAAGCAAAGAAAACAATGCAGTTTTACAAATCCACACTGCTGCATGAAATTAAAAATGTGCCTCAAATGTCCTTTGTTTAATGAAAGCATGGATGAGTGTGTATGCATGAGACCTACCCTTTGAGCTACTGAATACATGAAAGCAGGCAGAGAAAGTAATGCCTCCATTTCACCTGGCCTACTTGGTATCACCAGTATCGATAGGAGACAGCTGCTTGCCTTTCCTTGCAATATGTTGAGTACAGCAAGAACTTGCCTTTCTGTAGTAGAGCATGAAGAATTTGGGTACAACTTGTGTGCTGCCCAAACACATATCAATGCTTGCAGGCAGCTGTTGTGATTGAATGGCATTCTAGTTTTAGTTTGAGCACGCATCACTAAGAAAAAGAAAGACAAGAATAAGGAGGAAAAAAAAAGAAGAGGAAGGCAAGTTGTATTTGATGCTTCTCCCCACCCCCTTTGTTTTGTAAACTTTTTACTCAATACCTTACAATCAAGTGATCAAAATTTATGTTTAAATGTTGTCCTTTAAATGTGACCTTCAGGTTTATCTGTTATTTCTCTTACTGCTAAGTTGAAATCCAGTGTTGAAATAGTTCTTTGTATTTCTAAGTCCTTTTTGCTTGACAAATCTTTTGACTATTCATCACAGTAGCTTTTCTTTTAATATTTTCCTGGAGCTTTGTTTTTAATGGATTGGATATCACAATGCAGTGTACTTACCTTTTGAGTACTTTTGGTGAGTGACCCTTGCTCAGTGTTAATGGTTCCCTTGTTAATGGAGTAGGCCATAAATTTTCCTCAGCATAGATATGAAGGAGAGGAATGAAAATCTGAGGAATTAAGGACCAGGCCTTTGATGTAACAGCTTTTACTGCAAAAACTTCCTCGTATATTTGAGTAACTCAGTCAACCGAAAAATACTGCAGCAGAATCGTATGTAGAATATTGCTATAACGAATTTGCTTGTTTCTTTGGTTTTTGTTTTTAACACTGTAGGTGGCTCTGCATGCATGTGGTGTGGCAACAGACATGGTGATCGAACACTGCATCAAGGCACGAGCAACTTTTGTCATCTCCCCTTGTTGTTACGGCTTCATTCAAAACACAGTGAAGTTTAAATATCCACGAAGGTAAACTAAAGCTAACAAATAAGCTTTAAAAAATCAACTTCAATAAAGGAAGAAAATACTAGAGGAGTATAGAATTAATCAATTGAAGATGATTGCAAGTCTCTAGGTTAAACTGGTTCACAGTTACAATGCAACTGATTCTTCCTGTTTCTCTTTGCAAACCCATCCTGAAAGGGAGACAGATTGGTAATTCCTGGGTTGTTTTTTTCTGGATTTATCTATCCATAGTTCAGAAGACTTTTATACCGTCAACATAGTAGATACAGTATGTGGGAATCTATGTAATGCGTAGACCTTTTACCTTGAAATCACAAAGTTAATAGAAAACTCATGAAAATTACTGTAAGAAGGGGAATTGACATTTTAATGTTGGAAAAAGATGTAAGTAATCAGCTTAAAGAAATGGGTCTGCTTTATACCACAGTTTACTGCTTGTGAAACTATTTTGATTTATTCCCAAGAAGACAAGCTCTCCTGTATTTCAGTTCATATTTTTAATACTTTTTCAATGGAGTGTGTAGGTATTTCGTTGTCTTCTACTCCACAATGTTGGAGATGCTTATATATCTTAGGCCTACGAATTTTAATGCCTTTGATATAAATGAAATGTAAAAGGTAAGCATAAAGTGGCAGAAGATAAGAGGCTAACAGCTTTCTGAAGCAGAACTAGATAGGGGAAGAGGGTTGTGGGTTTTTTTTTCATGAAGCTGAGCTTTGCATTTTGGATGTCCAAGATGAATCAGATTTAATTCTGCTAGGAATTACAACATTGTCTTAGGTCTATATTTGCTAAAATAAGAAACTGAAACATGCTGTCTTAAAAGGAATCAACAAATCTAAAAAAAACTTATGCATCCATGTTAAATATTTTTCTATAATATCTAAGTGTGCACGGAGAGTATACATTTAGAATTCGTCAGTTTGAGAAACTTTTCATTTAAGTGTTTTCTTAGTCAATTAGATTCTTCCAACTCTGTGTGTCCCTTTTTGTTTTCTCTTGTGACACAGTAGAACAAGTAAATATTCCTAAGGAAGAGGCAATAAAATTTTAAGCCTTCTCAAGTTAGCAGGCACATAGCTTTTCTCTGTTGACTTGTTTTAAAATTGGCTGGATACTGTTTAACTTTGACCAGTTACGTTTTTATCATGAAGTCTGGAAATGCTCACTATGTTAGAAAACTTTTGTTGCTGTAGATGCTGCAAGAGTATAAATTATGGTTCTGTGTTTGCTAAAATTTTGAATCTAACGTTGTAAGCCTATGTAGAAAGTTTAGTTCATAACGTATCAACCCTAGCTCAAGCTGCATTTTAGGGTTTGCTTTTTCTTTTTTCCTTATTTTATATGATCATAAAACATGATAGCCTGCCCATATCCCCATATTGCCTGTGTTCTATGCTCAATTCCATTGTAGAGGCACCTTACTTTTGTGATACAAACAAAATATATGCATGTCTTAGAAGCTGTGTACATGTAATGTAAAGTATTTATGTGACAATGTGGAAGCGTCAGTAAATCTCTGTTAGCAATTATAATGATTTAAGGAGAGACTTTTTATGAATATTACAATAGAAAAAGAAAAGAAGACAGCAAAAATGTTTTAACTTTTCTAGTGAACTGGAACTGTAATGGTTTCTGGTTTTTTTGAATGCCCTTCTGTAGGATACAGATATTACTGTTTTGTTTAAAATGTGTTCAAGTATGTAATGATTGCTTCTATTTTCCACCTCTGCTTTTTTAGATTTTAATTGAATTGCTCTATTTTTTTTTTTTTCAGTCATCAGTTCAAAGAAATTTTGTCCTACAAGGTATGTAAAAGGAAAGGGACGGGGGGCAGGCAGAGGGTTATGTGCAGTTTCCTGCATTTCACTGGATCTTCTTATCAAGTGAAATATCAGAGGTTATATTTTAATTGCAAGGAGGAGTATGTGTTATGTGAAATGTTCATTAGAAGTGCAGATGTCGTTGTGTTGCTTTCTCTCCACCATCCATTTTGTTAAGCCTTTTTTTCTTCAATAAAATTAAATAGTTTCTCCACAAAAGAACTTTTTTATCATAATGTGTAAGCAAGCCATTCCTAAGATACTTCAACATGTATTAGTTAACAGTTACAGGTTACCAATTTTTTTAGGTCTTACATACAACTGTTTACACTGTGGAAATGTCTGATCATTTTTTAGGTAAAATGATTGGTTTTATAGATATTATTTGCTGATAAACATTAGCTTTCTCCCTCTACGTCTAGAAAATTGGACATAGTGAGTAGAAAGAACTCATACTCGTCAGGAAGAATTTTATACAGTATTGTTTTAAAAACATTACTCAAGATTATTCCAAAAATATTGAAATGTGTTTTGACCCTGGGGAGCAAGGGTCTGTGTGGAGATAGTCTGAGAGAAAAGTGGGAGAAAGAATCAATGAGGCATGCAGATCTGACAGAATGAAGACAACAGATAACAGGGGAGTGAAAAAGGAAAAGAGCAGAGAGGTGGACAGCAGACAACTGGTACTGATCTGTTAAGCTTTGTCTAGCATGTTTAAACTAGTTAGTGATGAGCAACCAGAAATTTGAAGATTAGATGCACTTAATGTGGCATGGAAAGAAAATTATTCCATTGGAGAGAAGCAAGGTTATATGGAAACTTTACTAAGTTTACATCCCAAATCCTAGACTAGGGTCTTGGTGTTTACAATACAGAAAATAAATTTTGAAGATGCAGAATATATAATTTGTAACAGAAATATGAGAGATTGGTATTTCTAATATCCAAATTGTTTTGGGACAGCTAGTGTAGCAAAGGTGCTATATGTAGCAGGAAAATGGATATTATCCTTCTTAATCCTCAAATAAGAGGGCATTTAAAAAATGAAGAAAATTTTATCCATCTTATATAGGGAAGTTCAGTTACCTGGTAATAGACTGATCTTATCTTCATGACAGTCTGGTTCATGTACACTTTACTAATTTACATGGAAGTAAAAGTCCACAGATTGACATGATAGAAGTGGCACAGTGGATTTGGATCTGCCATTATTTTTTTTCCCCCTTTGATTTAACACTCTTTTCAACATATTTTTATGTTTCTAACACATAATCATGGAGAACTCAGGTTTCAGTTCAGAAAAAGTTTATTTACTTACATATTATTAAAAGTAGACCTGTTGACAGTGCAGAGGGACATGGTGATAATTATAAAGTCAAGGATGCCTAGATTAGGACAGTGTGTATAATCTCATTAAAGATCAGTGAATTTTTTTCTTAATCTGTTAATCCATGGAGGTTTAAATCACAGGGTTTATCAACACTACAGAAGTTCCAGCATTTTATTATTTGTGTTGCAGAAAGGCACAGGGGCCAAGAACAATGCTAAAAAATATTGCTGCTCTTAATAATGTAAGAATCTATACAAATGGTCTAGGCTGGTTGGTGCCTTAAATAATCCTAGTTATAAATAACTTTTGTTATACAGCTAGCTATATGCATTTTTATATTTCATATTAATAAATTGTTACAGGTTATTGGCTAGTAGCCAGAGCTGCCATGTGTTAGCCAGACATTGGGTTACCCCCCTCCAGTTCCCATTTTAAATTCATTTCTCTTATCTTTCATTTTAGTGAGATCTAAAAAGACATCCAGAAGTCTGGCAATTCCAAAACTTTTTTGATGAGAACATTATGCTGTAATTCATTATTTTATAGCTGCAAATAATAAGGCTATGATAGCCGATTTCTGCCATGATAATATTTTGAGACTCTCTTTGTCAAGACACTCTCCCAATAGGAGAACTGGAAATTAAAACTGTGTAACTTTGGACATACAGCTTTGAAAACATAATAGGAATGGAAGGCGTGGATGTTCTAGTAAGCAAGTTAACTGTTTATGCACACATAAAGTTTGGACAGTTTATAATTATCTTCATTATTCTAGAAATGCTTTTCTTATTTCTGCCAGTAGGGAACGTGACAATTTTACGACTGTGTCATGCGGAAACAATGTAGTCATAACTTAGGCTCTAGGTTAACTTTCTGGATCATCTCTGTAAGAAGCCAAGGCATTAGAGTCAGTCCAGATTTTCAGGTTAAGTGGTGAGGCTTACCTTGGCTGGTGAGGGCTTCTGTGCTAATGTGGATCTTCTCCCTCTCCTCTGAATCCCTCTTTTTCTTCCCTAGCTGCCTGTCACTGCTGCTTCTCTCCTAACAGCAGCCACATTGCCTGTGGCTCTCCTTCTCCTCCATTCTCCAGCAGTCACATCTGGGTTTAACGCTTTCAGGTCTCTTGTACTACAAAAATAGCCATATTTGAAATGAACTGACTGGGCATAATATTTAAGTCCTAACCATGTCATAACATGTTCTCATTTTGCTTGCGTGTTTCTTATGGAGCTGTAAGCTGAAAACCTTCACGTGAATGAGCTGTACTAGGGAGCAAATATCCCTGCCTCAAGATACTGTAAATTTATTTAAATGAATAATATTTGACTATCAGGTAGCAACAATATTTTATTTTATAATATGTGGGAAAAATTTTTTTGTGGTCAGGTGTCTGTTAAATTTATGAATTGGGTGGAGTGTACTGTGGACAGAGTTACCATCTTGATTTAATATGAAGATGGGATTTCATTCAGGTTTTTTGTGAAATTAAGACTTTTGGATATTTATGTCCCCCATATCCTTACTTCAGGATACTGAAGGAAGCTGTGTGAAGTTGCTCTCTCCATCTGTTACAGAATCCAAACCTTTAAAATCATCATTTTATATCAGACCAGAATTTAAAAAAAAAAAAAAAAGTTTGATGCAAGACACATGCCCTTTTTTCAGAGCTATGGCTCTGGAAGCTTTGCTTAACAGACCACTTCTTTTTCTCCCCGTGACATTATAGGAGACTTGAGAACGTTGTACAGTTCTAAACTGGTTCTGATTTACTCTGTCCTGTACTTAATATTGCAGCTGTCCCAAAGAGCACAGCTGTCATCAGAGCATTAATTTCATTGCTACACCTTTGAGGCTTTTTCTCTTGCCATCTGGCTAACTTGCCTTCCTTAGCTTGGCTGGTCTTTGAGAAACCATTATGCTAGTGTAGGCGGTGTTTTCTGAAGGCAAATGAGGATGGGGTTCTGCCTGCTTGTGTAGTGATCTAAGCAGGGAGTGAGGTGGTGGGGGCTAGCCCTCCGCTGCACCCTGGGTGACAGGACAGGAAGAAATCAACAGCAGCTGTTGGAGAAGCTTCTGCAGAATCTTTAAGTGGAACAGGGATAGTTTCAAGGTCAATTGTGCTCATTTTGATGTAGGAAGCTTTTCTATTCGCAGCCAAGTGTTTTTTGCCTTCAGGATCAATTTTGCCTTCAGGATCTTTTGGCTTGATTCTGAATGGATTTGGTGGAGCAGAGGAAGTTTGACCCGCAAGGCGATTCTTTCTGGGATTCAAAATCACTGCTTGGGAGAGATGTGCAGTGGTTCAAATCACCTATTTTAGAATTTTGTTGTTGCTGCTCATTGATGGTGCCCCACAGTGACTGTGCTAAAAGATGGCTGTGTTTCTTGTCAGTAATTGAAGGCAAAATTAGTCTGCAGTATGTCTTTGAAGAATGCTATCTTGTATACATTGCACCCAATGCAACTGCTACAGAGAATTTGAGAAAATTTAGCAAGAAACAAATACTCTTTAATAGAAATGTGGTTGTGGTTACAAATGCTTCATTTACACACATATTTACAACCAAAGCAGTATCAAATTTAGGGTCTGCATACAGTTAATTTTTCTAGAAGTATAGTCTTCAACATGATAGTGGATTTGATATTTTTAAACATTTAATTAGATTTTTCTTACTTTATTTGGAAGAGAGAAATGCTGCTGGACCAAATTTCCTTACTTTTTTTTTCCTAGGAGCACATGATCCTTTGCAGATTTGCAGATCAGACAGCTGTTCAGCTTCCACCTGAACGCAGGCTAATTGGTATGAATTTCTGCAGCTGTTGTGTAAACTGTCTCAGTGTATTTACCTTGATACATAAAGGGAGAAGTAGTACATTTATGAACAGGGCATTAAGTTGCTGTCTTCTCATAATACTTGAAAAATCTGAGTTTCTTCACATTTCGCCTCTTGCTGTTCTGAACTATGGTATAGACACTCTTTTCTTTCAGAACTATCCATATGAGATAGAGGATTTGCATTTTACTGATTTTTGTTGCTCCACCTTTTTTTTCTCCCACTGTTCTCTGAAAAGAATGAGGTCTTTGTAAAGTCCTGCTATTGCTGGTTTATCTTATGGTAAAAGCACAGGCTATTCATAGAAGTGATTTTCAGTGTGCACCCTTTGTCCGGCTTGTAATCACTGGTGATAACTCTCTTAGAAGGGCAAAAATCTAATGCCAGCTGGAATCAATAAGGCTAAATTGCAGAGGTTGGCCTAGCTTTGGTACAGGCAGGCTTAAGAACAGACAAACCTGTTTGGCCCACCTTGTTATTAGGATCATCATCATAATTTTAGAAAAAAACCCAGGAGGTTTTCTGGGATTTTTTTTTTTATTGTAGTAAATAATATTTATAATTTGAAGACTTTGCCAAGAACAAAGTTTGCCTTATCCCTTACCTGGGGTACCAGCCTTCCCATTGTGGGGAAACTTACGTTACAGCTACAGCAGTGCATGACTCAATTTTTACCTTTTGGGAGTTAGTTCTGTTTCAGGTTTGTACTTTATTGCCATTCTGTGTAAGATCAGCTGCCCTCTGTTGGGTCATTTCCGTGCAATTAATGGCCAAAGTAAGTTGATCCCTGAGATTTTACTTTCTTGGTCAGGTGTTAATGATTTCTGAGGAAAAGAAATGCAAGAAAGTATCATTAAGATTACTCAGAAGGACAGCAAAATACACAACGCTTCAAATATTTGGAATAAGCAAACCCATTTCTTCATTATGTGCAGTATTCTAGTATTCTTTGGCTTACAAAAGGGTATAACGTGCTCCTGTCTGGTATTAATGTTCTGATGGAAGCTATAAACTAGCTTCCAGGTCAGAAAAGACAGAAGGGGCTGGGAACTCTCAGGATGTAAGTGTGCATTCTTGGCTTGCAAGAAACACTTAGAAAGTATATAAAAGCAGTAGTAGCAAATAATCAGTGTTTCTAAAAAGCTTAATTTGAAAAATTCAAAGTATTTCCTATACTCACTGCACAAAAAGAAACTAATAGAGATTCTAAGATAACAATAACAATTTTATAATAAATTTGTTGTCTCTTTTGCTATCATCACAGTATTTAGAAAAAATAAAACAAAAGAGCAGTGTTCAGTTAGAGTGTAGCACCCCACATTGTCTCCTGCTGCTTGCCAGGTGGAATGAAAATTGGAAAAGGACTGAAAAAACTTTTTTGAAAGATTGTAACTTTTATCTGTTCTCTGTCTCTGAAACTGCATGTTTATTTTTTTACAAATTTAACTTTTATGTGCTTTGCTCTGACAAAAAAACCCCCATAAATCTTATTCATCTCCCTTCCCCTACATCATTGCTTTTCTGTGTTAAAGAATGTTCTTTCTTCTTTAAGTTCCATGTAATACTAATCTGTTTAATTGAAGATCATTCCCATTTCAGTGTTCTTTCAGCTCTGAAACTGGTTTTATGGGAATCTTATTGGGGTACTTTTTAAGTTTTGCTTGCAAATAATTGAAGATTGAATCAGATCAGTGTTACAGCCATGGTGACATTTTTTTTTTTTAAATTTAATTTTGTGCAATGCATGATCAGGTATTGAGAAAACTGTGTGGGTTTCATTTAATGAAAATACTCCTGAACAGGTGGAGACTTTCTCTTTTCTATTGTAAATGGTGGCAAAATTACTCACTCTGCTACTTTTTGAGTATTTAAGGATTGTATTGTAAATTGTATTTTAGCAGTTACCACTGAATTTATGCAGCTTCTGTGAAGTGGCAAATCATTTTGTTTCATTACCTGTAAGCCCCACCTAAGTACAGCATTCTGTTTGTGACTGCCATGGCTGAAACAACACATTCGTCAGAAGAGTTATTACCAATTTCTGTAGTATCTGTGAATGTAAAAATATGCATTTGAACCCAGTTCTGCTACATGCAGCAATTCCTTCTCAAATGAACAAAGTTCTGTTTCCCATTTTCACTGGACATGTGTGTTCTATCCGCTATATGCAGCAGTGGGACCTGAGTGCAAACATACTGAATGGCTTTGTGAACATGGCTACAACGCACCTAATTTATTCTGCCTGATCACAGAACTGCTCCATGCATCTCACACAGTCTTACTGAGAGCACCCAGGGAACCAGGCCCCAAACCCAACTCCCCCTTAGTGTGTACACTTTGAATAATAATGATACTGCTGTCAGTGGCAGGAGCATGTACATGCCATTCTGTTTAACGAACCACAGAAAGTGATTTTCTGTTAAACCACAAATGTAGGAGATAGTGCCACAAGAAGTAATTTATGGAAATCTATCCTGGTTGGTTATATAAACTGGTGATTTTCCCCTGAAACATATAAATCCATACAAGACTCAGTTGGAAAGTTCTTTTTCAGGCCTAACCCTTACTATTTTATCTCTATATTGTCTCCTACCCAATTACTACCCCTCTCAAATTCCAAGCTACCAACAGAACGGAGTCCAAATGTCATAATATTGGTGAAGTCAAATTCGGGAATTTCTTTTGTAACTAAAGAATTCAGCTGAGAAGGATAAAATTCTTCTGGCCATAGGCTCACTGTGGACAGACAGAATAGTCTGAATGCTGTGTTAAAGTGGGATGTGTACCAGCTGATCTGAAATAAAGGGATACTGGGGGGCATGTTAGTGTTGCCTACCCAAAACTTCTCCAGGCACCTAGCATGCATAGCAAGGCTTGTAATGATACAGGCACTCAAGCTCTGTATATGTTCAGGGGGGAGAGGCAGGCAGTTCCAGAAGGTAGTTAGGAATGCCAGACTTGTATCCTGGTGGTAAACAGAATGAGTGCTCCTGTCTCTTCCCTTCATAGAATCGTTTAGGTTGGAAAAGACCTTTAAGATCATTGAGTCCAACTGTTAGCCTAGTACTGCCAAGTCCACCACTAAACCATGTCCCTAAGCATCGCATCTACACATCTTTTAAATACCTCCAGGGATGAAGACTCAACCACTTCCCTGGGCATTCCGTTCCAATGTTTAACAACCCTTTCAGTGAAGACATTTTTCCTAATATCCAATAAAACTTGCCCTGGCGCAACTTGAGGCCATTTCCTCTTGTCCTATCGCTTGTTGCTTCGGACTGACACCCACCTCGCTACACCCTCCTTTCAGGCACTTGTAGAGAGCAAGAAGGTCTCCACTCAGCCTCCTCTTCTCCAGACTAAACAACCCCACTTCCCTCAGCTGCTCCTCAGAAGACTTGTGCTCCAGACCCTTCACTGGCTTTGTTGCCCTTCTTTGGACACACTCCAGCACCTCAATGTCCTTCTTGTAGTGAGGGACCCAAAAATGATCACAATATTTGAGGTGCAGCCTCATGTACAGGGGCACAATCACTTCCCTAGTCCTGCTGGCCACACTCTTTCACCTGGGCTCACGTTCAGCTGGCTGTCACCCAACACCCCCAGGTCCTTTTCCAGCGGGCATCTTTCCATCCACTCTTCCCCAAGCCTGTGACGTTGCATGGGGTTGTTGTGACCCAAGTGCGGGACCTGGCACTTGGCCTTGTTGAACCTCATACAGTTGTCCTCGGCCCATCGATACAGCCTGTCCAGATCCCTCTGTAGAGCCTTCCTACCCTCCAGCAGATCAACACTCCCACCCATCTTGGTGCCATCTCAGATCCCAAATATATTTAACTGTACAATTCTGTTCAGAACAAGAAAAGACGTAGGATCGTTGGCTTTGAGACTGAAGCAGGATTGTGCCTTGTTTGTGACTTGAAACTCTTATTAGTGATAAACCATTTCAGGGAAGTGCTAAATCTTTCTGGCAAGAGAGTTTCAAACTGCTGAAAATATGATCTGACAAATCAGTTCTGTATTTCAGAACATAATAATAAATTATAATGAGTAAATATGTAAAGGCAAATGGCCCCATCATCTTGGCATGGCTGTATCACAATACAAACTTTTAAGCAGAAAAACCCCTTCAATTTATCCTTCCCATTTTTTCTGCAGTTAAATCTGAAATAAGATTAGTTTTCATTAGTAATTTAGTATTTTGTTTATAAGCAGATATATCCATATGCCTCAAATCAATTACACTGGATTGCTGTTTGGTATTTTAGTCTTATTGGTATTCAATAACCAGAGATTTTTAGATGAAAGTACAGGAGGAAGACCTTTATGGTTATAAAGGGAATAGAAGTTTGGCAGTTCAGAGAGCTAAGGGGTAAACTAGGCATTTTTTTTTCTTCCTGTGGCTTTTACGTTAATGCATGGGTTTTTCTGTAAGTTTTGAAAATACTTAAAAATAGTGCCTGCTATGTTTCTCCATATATAAAGTTAATCCTTCTCATGCTCTTTGCTAAATGAGGGTTACAAGTCACAGATGACTGTCTATTTGAAGTAAAACAGATTAAGATAGTTTTTTTAAGTAGATTTGGAACTTATTTTTTAGATGGCTTACTGATGTGTTTTCTTAACACTGAATATTGAAGTGCATGTATCTGATAATGCTTCTACATTTTTAGCTTTTCCATGCTCTCCTTTGCTCTCATTTTAGGAAAGCAGTGTATGGGCCTTGTAGATCTGGATCGGGCACGGGCTGCAGAAGAACGTAACTACTCTGTCCAAGTTATATCTATGGAGCCAGAGAGTTGTTCTCCAAAGAACAATATGTTTGTGGGCATCCCTACTTAGAGTGTGAAACTTGCATTTGATTTGAAGTTGAACATAAATCTTCAGCACGTAATGACATCCAGCAGATACAAACATAGCTGGGAACCAGGCATCTTGAACCCATTGCGTTGGGAAAAGGAAGCAGCACAAAAAGTCTTAGAAAGTGAACTGCATGCAGATCATCGCAAATTTTACTTGCCATGCGTCATTAAGCAACTTTTGGTTCTCTTACTGAGAAGTTTTTGGACCTAATGACTGTGAACGGAATCATGTCCATCTGCAAAGGTTTAGAGAAAAGTTGGTCTCATTGATGGGAAGGTGATTTCCTTTTTAGTAAAGCTGTCTTGGCTGCTTCAAAACTGCATTCAAGTTCAAAACTGCATTTGTGCTCATATGCAGAGCAGTTATCAGCCAATAATGCAGATCACTAAAGGACCAGGAAAGATCGAATTTATGGTGTTAGTGAAGAAGGCTGTGCAACAGGTGGTGGCTTGACTTGGCCAAAGAATTCCATACTACTGTAAGAAGATTATTTTTAAAAGTTTATCAGAATACTTTGGGTATCAATCTGCTTATAGAAAAATGTATTCTAACTCACTGATCTTTTTAAAAAGACCTAAAAATTTTCTTTAAATATTACACAAGAATTCTGTAACCAGGCATTTGAAACTGTGTTTAGTTAAAGAAAGCAAACCCCTGTTTCTCTCTTGACCAGATAGCGGGAGATAGTGATGACATTAGCAAATGGATATTTCACTGCCACCTCTGCTAATTGAAGTGTATTGCTTCCCATTCTTAAGAAACTTGCTGTTGGAAGAAATTTTTAAGGACAGTTCATGTGTCTATATACATCATCTTCGTTGATTTTATTTTCAGTTTAAAATTTGAATAAAGTTGCAGTTGTGGAACCATTTGAAAAGATCAACCACAGACAACTTACTGTAAAATGAAAATAAACATGCTTCTGTGCTCTGATTAGTAGGGAGTTTTCTATGCTAATTTAAAATCATCTGTTGACACTAACACAAGGGAAATGAATTAATTAAAATATATCTGAAGTTTGGTCACTGAACGTATCTTCAGTGCATGTGGCAAACAGAACTACAAACAACAAAGAGGTATTGGAGGAAAAAAAAGGATCCTGAAATATTTTATTCTTCATGAAACTTTATATCTCTAAAAAATCTAGAAAGTTGGGTTTTCTTAATGCGAAGACTAAAGGAGGCTGCGTACTTATTTGGAAGCACAAAGGTAAGCCAGTAGGTGTGATTTCATAACTTACATAACTTCAGTAGGTAATGACGTAGTACTTTTTCTGCAACTTTTTACAGTTGCAGGAGTATCTGGAGGGTTGGAAGAATATATAGCAAATATAAAATACATGGCAATGCCAGTTGCTTCCAGGATTTTCTCTTGTACTTGCCCAAAGAACTCAGTTTTTAAGATAGCAGTGTATCAAGTCTGAACCTTATCTGTATTAAATTATTTAGAACTCCAGATGCTATGTCTGGAGTGAGAAAATGTCTCTTCATTACCGTTTTGTGCTGAAGGAAGAACTCATCAAGGTGAGATACCTGATGCAAACTTTGATGCTGTTTATGGTAAAGATTTTCACAATGCTCTGCTCCAGGTAATGGGTACCAATGTGAACGTTTTAATTGTGGTGATGTTGAATATTTGGCATGGTCTGATACTATGCGATAATAAATAGCTTTCACTAGAGCAAAAATCTGTACTGTTACATGCTTCAAAATTTCTACAATATCTGTCTCAATAGCCTGTAAAGATTTTGGATCTACCAGAAAATGGAGGAGGAATGCATTTGGGATGCGCCACAGGGAGCATGTGTGCCACAGGGAGTATGTGAATAGAAGATAAAAATGGCTTTTTTAACAGGCAAACCCAGTATTTCTTGGAAACAGAGGTGGAGAAGGAGCCTTATTTGGACGGTCCAAGAGGTTATTGGATACTTAGCAGAGTCAAGAAAAACAGCTAAAGTCACACAAGAATCTGAATACTCTGTTTCATTTGCATTTTCTTCCCATTTTCTAAAGTATCTAGTTTCATGTTAATGACTTAGTTTCTCACAGGTGCTGCTTGTTTGTGACTTAAGTAAATTATTTTATCTCTGCTGCTCCACATAGAAGTAGGCTTCACAGGAGGAAGAGATTTATAGAAGCAAGGGAGAAAACCTGCAACCCCAGTGCTGTGTTTATATGCATCATGACATCCCATTTTTCTTGGATGGGCCAAACTATAGAATATCCATCACCTTGATGGCTTCAGGATAGTGAGACTTGCATCGCATTTGTAATACTGCTTTGTGACCTTGTCACTGTTGGCATCAGTGGGCTCTGGCTTCTTTTCTTCTCAGGAGAACAGAATCTTCCTCGCATCTAAGGATGGAGTTACCTTACTATGAATAGTAAAGCCTTGAGGTAAAATCATAGTTTGTTTATTGAAAACTGAAGAGAAGCAGATGAAAAAGGACATAAAAAGGAGAAGGTATTTTCAACAGCTGATAATAGCTAATTTACCATGGATTAAATTGCTGCTCTGTGCCATATACTTCCCTCTAGAAATGTGAGCTCAATTATATTAATTTTTAGGGGTGTTAATTTGTTACATGTTTCCATATATATAAATGGTATGGAATGAATAGAGCCTAGAATTCCCTAAGCAAGGTGACTGGACATCATGGTCCTGGTAAGTGAACAACTGTTGTTGTTACTCTAGCAGCTTGTTATGCAGGGAGCTAGCTTGATGTCCAAGATGCAAACCTAAATACTTTTTGTGTTTACTATGTGTCTGATCCCATTGGGACCAGCTGTAGGGTGAACAAAATGTTGTCCAACATAGTAATAATTTTCCATTGTCTTGCCAGTCTTCTTTTATGTTACCCTTGAGCCAGTGATGCTGGAAAAAGTAAGTTTATGACAGGAAACAGATGACCAAACTGAACTGAGCTCCTCTGTGTGTTGAAGTTAGTTATCTGTGTGTACATGTATCTTTATTTTTGTTCTTTAATTTTTGTCTTCTTCATGTAAATTATCTGCTTCCTCAATCCAATTTCAAGAAGTGTTAGTATTGCCATATGTAGGCATGAGTAGTAATAAACAAAGGGCATTCCTAGTAGGTACATTGTGCCCCCTAATTTTCCTGTGGCTTGATCCTAACAAAAAAAAAAAAAGAGGTGTTAGTATGACTGTGCCTAACCAGTCTATTGATTTTTCTTTTTTTTTAAAATCAAAATTACACGTGTTTTCAAAATTACCCATTGATCATTCTTGCAAAGACACATAGGAAATGATTAATTTGCAGGGCTGCCATAAATTTTAGACTGATGTTTCTGTTTCTGATTTCAGCTACATGATGGATGTCATCTGAAAAGGCAATGATAATAAGCAGAAACGTCTTTTTACCTAGGTGACATGCTATGCCTGGTATTCTCATGGAAATGAACAATTAAAAAGACCTATATGGTCAAGTATGTACAAGTATAAGTTTATGAGCTTTAAGGAATCACCAGTGAAATGGCACACAGCTAATTTTATAATGGTTTTATATAGATATTAGTTTGGATAGACACCATCAGCTGCACTTGTTTTCTGTCAAGATTTTGGTTTAGGATTAGTAATTTACCCTTTCAATGAGTATTTTTTTTTTTGAAAGCGTATTGAGCTAGAATAGTGTTACTTAACAAAAGGTAACGGAACAGCTGAAGTGTTGGTTTCAGTCCTAGTGCTTAGTTGCTTAGCTGTCAGGAGAAAGAAAAGCACATTTTTTTTCCTTTAAGCATGTTCAAGTACTACTTTCAGTGTTTTTGTCTGGGAGCATTGGCCTGTCATACTAAACTCCTGATGTACAATCTCAGTCTAATTTTCTGTAATTTTATTGCTACTATTCCCTTTTTTCCTGAAAAAAAAGGGAAAACCTAGGAATCACACATGTACCTGTCTACATGTCTGGTGTCAAAAAATGTTACTCACATGACTCTAATAAAATGAAGAAAACCTCAGAACTTTGCATGCTCAGACTTCTGCTTAAACTACCTGGTTATCATGGTTTCAGTTCAGTAGCTTGTCCTCGGCAAGTTTCAGCTTATTACAACTATCATTAAAAGAAATTCAATTTCCTAGGTTAATATATATTAAGATTATATGCAAACAGTAAAACTGAAACCAAATTGATTTTCTCTTTGTTTGTAGCTTTTATTTACTCAAAAATTAAGAGAGTAATTAAGTGTCCTGCTCTGCGCTCTTCTCAAAGCAAATTTAAGAAAATACCTGTATTTTCAAAATTCCCCTGATAAGCCTCATATGTAAGGAAGAGTGTTTAGGATAGTTTTATAATAAATCACTTGGGTAATTTCTGAATGAAAACAGAACAATTTTGGTTTTTTCTTAAAGCTGCTACTAGAAATGTTCATTTTATGGAAAGTGTTTGAGTATTTTTGTTAATGAAATAACCACTAGATTCTAGAAATTAAATTATTGACAAATTCTATGCTTTTTCCCCTTCAGACTATTATTTTATGTGATTGTTGCTGATCTTTCATAAGTTTGCACAGCATCAGCTGTGATGGAGCCCTTGAAACAGGTTTGCTAAATGATAGTTTTACTAATATTGAATATAACTACTAATTTTAGTGCTAATCTTTTTTTTTATAAAAAAAATTTCCAGTATCATTGGGCAATGTGAACCTGTTGTGTGAATTGAAATGTACCTGTATTGTTTCAGCAGTTTTACTGTCACATTCCTGGTGATAAATTTGTCCTTCTTCCTTGAGTGAAAGATTTCCCTCAAGCTTTAAGAATTAAAGAGCACTTACTCAGGATACACAAGCATTGAAATCACAGCTGCACTGAAGATGGAAAGTTCTCCATGATGCTGCAGACCATAGGTTTTCATCCACTAACTTTCAAATACATGAAACATCACTTTTTAATTATTTTTGTGTACTGAACCCCATTCTATATTTAGATGCCATTGCTGTGGGTATTTTGAGTTTTAAGGGGCTTCTATTTTAAAAACATCTGAGTTAGCGTCAGATGTAATTACTAATCTTTTTAGGGGTGTTAAATTGATCTTTTGAGAGGTTGAGTGAGACTTGGCTAATAGAATCTGTAATACCCTACTGGAGTTATGACCTCCTGATGAAAAGCTTTTGAACTCTTTTGTATGTATCAGACTTGAACAATGGCAGAAATCTGCAATTCTCTAGGTTGCTACAGTAGACACACATGCAGCAGAATGGAAAATGGGTATGGAATGCAGAGCTAGAACAAAAATTAGCTGGGGTGAGCTCTTCTTCGTACTTTCCCAGAGAGATACAGCTGGTAGTTGCCGAGCAGAGCAGACATGCAAGTGAGACAGGTCATGGCGTATGTAAGTACCAAAGTGTAAAAATGCAGAGGTGTGGCACGTCTGCCCAATCCAATAGGAAGCATGCTTGCAACAGAGATTTGATTCTTCAGCACTAAGGAGGTATTTCATCAGCAGGTTGTAAAATTCTGCACCTGTATATGGGACAACCATATGTAAGATTTATTGCAACCCAGTTTTATTGGATTTGACGTGAAAATCTTGTAAAATGTTTACACTACTCGCTGATCAAAATGCATAGATAAACCACCTGCAGAGAAGACCCATTAGTGTTTCCCACTTAACAAATCTGAAGGTTGAAAGATGCTATTGATGTGGTGACATCATGCTGATGTGATATCATTTGTTCTCCTTTTTAGATGTGCTATACCTATACACTTCTCTGCCATCTATGGTTTGGTTAGTCCACAGCAAGTACATTGGAGTGTAGAGGTAGTTTATTGCTGATCATATTACTGCTGATACTGCTTTTTTTTAAATTATCCCTTCTTTTCAGTGGATATCTCTTTTGAGTTTGGAATCCATTCATCAACACTAGTGCCCAATATGGTATTTGTATATTGGTGAGGATTGAGTTACATTTCTTGAAGCTTAGAAAAAAAAAGTCTGTTCTGCCTGCCTTCAGAATCAGAGTGCAATTAAATGAGTGGTGGAGTCAGCGTAATCTTATGGAGAGAACTAAAATAATGTCAATAATTATGTTGTTAAATATGTGATCATGAAATTTGGATAATAGTTGCAAAAGGATTAGAAATAGATATAGCATACAGAAAAAAGTCATTTGTGCTTCTTAGCTGTGTTCACTTCATATGCTGAAGTCTAATTTCAGAAACTTTTTAATATTTTTTTGGTCTTTAATCCATAAAAAACAGTAGGTCACATTAAAATTCGTATACTTTTGTCAGTCCTAAGTAATTGTCATTTTATCTTTCTATTAGTGTGCTATTATAGCTCCCATTTTTCTTGCTTTTCCCTACCCCAGTGCTAGTTTTCCAACCCAGATCGTTACTTTGGGTGTGTTGGGAACAGCATTCCATACGTATTTTTAATTGTTAACAGCTTTTTTGAGCGTTAAAGTGTCAATTTAAAATAACATGCCAGTGTACTTAATGTGCCCTTTATTCTAATATGTTGTTGTAATTTTTAACATTTTTATTAGTATTTGGTTGCTTTTGCTGCATTTAGTGTTGTAACATTTCATTGAGCATTACAATGAGAGTTTGGAGGCTTTTGGAAGGAATGTATTTTTGAATGTTTGAAGATAGAGTAAGTTACTGTACTTGGAACTGTTACCAGTACAACTGTGTTGTAGCTCAAACACCTTCAATTATAGCATTATAATTCTAAGTTATATTCAAGAGAAATGTACTTGTCCAGTCATGGACACAAGAGACAAAGGAAAATCAGCTCTCTTACGTGAAAGTAATGAAGAGGAAAAGGCATATCTAAGGTAAACAATGCAACAGTATATTCATCTGTGCCATGGAACAGAAAACTCAAAAGTTTGCTTTCCTTCATCTCCAGCATTGTCTTGATGCCCAGCTTTTGATGTGTTTCTCAGTTTTAGTGTTTTTTTCCTTTGGATTTCTGTAATTTTGTTCACCCCCAAACAGCATGTCAAAGGCCTTGGCATGACTCCAGTTACAGATGTAGCATTTTGGAATGATTAGGGATTGATATACCAGAACAAATGTTCCTGAAATGATACTGCAGGTATGAAAAAGGAGAGAGAATTTTTGCAGTTTCAGAGCTTGCATTGGGAGGTGACTACCTGTTTCCTAAGGAGGCTACAAAATTAGATGGAAATCATAGACCTATCAGGTTGGAGGGCTTCCAAGAGTCCTTGCTCTGTGGTTTTCCCAAGGATGGAAGTGAGGGTGACCTGCATATAGTTCCCTGTGTTGTCCTCCTTGCTGTAAGACTTACCTTTCTGAAATCTTTGGGGAGTTTCCTTTCAGAGACAATCAAGAGCAGCCTCGTGATGATGCCAGCCAGCTCTCCCAGTACTCTCAGATGTGTCCTATCTACTCCTATGGACTTGCATGAGTTAGAGAACAGCGTCCGAGTAGGGGAGACAGGTTGTGCCTATGGTATGATGAGAAATGTTAAAGATGGAGGAAGTGGGTAGGTTTTCTTGCCTATGAAATAAACATGAACAGTTAACTTTAAATTTAGACATTTAAAAAAAAAAAAAAAAAAGCCACACAGTAACTACTCCACCTAATATTTTCAAGACAGCTGGGGTACTTTTGGTGTCAGTATGTGGAGAGGAGCAGTGGGGTGTAAATGTGGAGAGGGAAAGGTGAGTTGAATGGAGGATGGTTATTTGAGATACTCCAGCTGTGGAACTCACTCCCTCTAGCAATTTTGTTTCCCTAGCCCCCATATGTTTGTAGAGAGGGTTTTTCATCTGGTATTTCCTGAACTGTGGACCATTTCTGGGTTATCTGTGGCTGTTTGAATTGATAGCTGCTTATGTGCTTTTTGTGACAAGCTGACCTACTGTTTGGTTACATTCAGTCTGTGTAAAAATACATATTAAATCACAAGGATAAGGTGTAGAAAATCATGTCGGTGGTTTTAATAGCTTGTATACAAAGAATCCTATTAGTTTGCGAAGAAAATACAAAAATGGTGGTCTGGGATAACGTAACAAACTTATTGTAGAACTCTGGGTAAGCCAGTAAGTTTGTAAACTTAAAGGCAAGTGATCGTGTTTATAACGTGCATGTTTCTTTGTGGCAACTGTATTTAGTCAGTGGAATTCCCCGTGACAAACTATCACTGAGCCAGGTTTTAAATCAGGGTTTTAAATAGTTTGGTGTTTTGTTTTTTTTTTTTTTTTAA
>NW_009258309.1:374988-386945 GCF_000687185.1 Egretta garzetta
AGAACTTAGGCCAAGAACTTGGACCCAGCTGCTGTTCATTAAAAACACTGTCACTCCTTTCTCAGAGGCCTCCAGTCTGGACCACTATTGGCAACCAGAAGAATCAAAGTTCTGATTCACTGTTGCAAATCCCAGGCGCCTTCATTTAATTGAGGTCTACCAGTGGCTGACTTTTTAAAATTAACTTTTATTCAATTTTATTCTTCAATTACTAAAAGGCTGTTGAACTGCACAGCTTCTGGTTATTATGTTTTTTGTTCAGCTAACATTATTTTTCATGTACTTCAGCATAAACTGTAGATTTCTTTCATGAATAGATACCCATTTTCATACCCCTGCTGTGTTACAGTTCCTGAGCTATAATACATATATATGTCTGTGGTTCAATATAAGCTTGGATGATGGCATAATGGGCTGGTAATAACTCCTGGTGTATTTTATTGACATTGCTTTCTTAAACAAAATCACATCAGCTATAGACCTTGCATGTTACCTAAGAGGCCAGTAGTTATAGTAGGTATGTGCAATTTTGCACATTGCTTTTGCATGCTTTTAGCTAATTTTGTAGAAAAAGCTAATGTTTGGCACCCATGAAAGTTGTTTTTATTAATCTGGCATGTTCCCATTCAAATACCCATTTAATGTGGTCACCAACTATGGAAATAGTTAAACAATACTGTAAATGGACATGTTTTCTTTGTTGGGATGATCACTAACACACTGAATTCTTTTCATTAAGTAATTTGACCGCAAGCATCTCTTTACTTTGGAAAAAGAAGAGGAAAAAAGCTCTAGCAAATTGATTTTCTCTCAGTTTTCATATTTGTGGTGCTTATATAGGGGGATATAATTAGAATTTCAGGATAAATTACGCAAAGTATTGGATGAAAATCAAGACTAAAATAAACATTCATCTCCTCTTTTTTCATCTGACCATTACATACAAACATTTGGTTATAAATAGATACCTCATCCATGTTGGAATAACATTTCATGTTCGAAGTAGGATTCTGGAAAAGAAAATCCTTTTTGAAGTGACTTAAAGCAATTACGCAATTTGAAACCTTCAGTTAGTTTATCACAATTGGATTACTTTTATATGCTCTGTAATAAATACTAAAAAGCCCTCTAAAGTAAAACACGTTCCAGCTGAATAATCCTTACTGAGAGAATTTGCAACTGCAGTTTTTCTTAGCTCTTGATAATCTTACATTAGTAGAATATCTATATACTGTTAGTATACACAATGGGTACTGTTAAGAGAATAAATACCATTGTCATGTATACTGTCAACCTGATGGACATAAATCATCTAACTAATTTGGTGTTAGCACTTACCTTGCTTGAAAGAAGTGGAAGCATTCAAGTTCTGAGCATAACACAGCACCATTCTCTGTCTACCAATCTTATGCAGAATTTGCTGCTTTAGGTAGAGATGACTAGAAAGTATAGTTTTAAAATTTTTCAGGATAGTCCATCTTATGCATCTGATCTTGAAGAATGCTAGTGTTTTTCTGAAGGTCATCTGTTAACCAGGAAAATGTAGGCATACACATGCATAAAATTTCTATGACTTAATGCTTACCTTCATCTACAGAGAGGTGTCCACGCAGTGCAGAAAGCAGTGAGTTTAAAGTTTTTAGCTCTTGCTTCCAAGCTGGTTTTGAACAGTAACACTATTCCTGAGTGATCAAGTCCATTAGACTCATACCGTACATAAAGCACAGCAGGTTTTCTGTAAGTGCAGTCTGGCTCTCCTAATCGCGTGCACCTTCCACGCATTGAGAAAGAGTACCTTTCTTTACTCAATAATTTTCTGGTTTCATCCAAGAAAAGCAGAGCTGAAGTTGGCACCCATGAGCCAAATAGGAAGAAATGACAAAAAGCAGTAAATGCCGGGAGGTGCTAGTTTAATTCTAAGCTATACTCCAGGCCCTGTGGTGCTGTCACTGTGTGAAGAGTGAGGAAATCAGTCAGGCTTTGACATACAGGAGGACTCTATAAAATTTCTATGACCTGTCTGCTTAATGAAACACGTCCCTAGTGCACACTGATGCAGTGTTCTTTGGGGGTGCCTGTAACGTAGAGAGTTGCCCTACAAGTGTGCGCACCTAACTTCTTATTCACATCAGCAATGCTATTGACGTTGGGGAAATGATTCATAAACTAAATTAACAAAAAGTTCAGTACTACTAGGTTTGGGTTCAAATGTTTGTTGGTTTGGATCCCAAAATCATAAACTTTTAGGAGCTGAGAAACAGAGAATAGCATCTTTAATGTAATTTACAGTACAATCAAATCTGATCCTTTAAGTGGACTTCTTTGATTGCTTCCTGATTTAATATGTTTAAAATGTATTCCTTTTTCCTTATATGATCACTGTCTTTAGTTTCAGTGAAAGTAGAAACCAAGTACTATGCAAGCTTGACAGTCTAATTTTGTGATGGGCAGCTGACATTCTTGAACTGCACTCAAAGGAAAAATGGCACCTCATTTGTCTGGATAGTTTCCCTCTGTCTTTAAGAGCTGACAGTTTGTCAGTTTAAAGGTGCAGCTTTGACATTTCAGATTATCGCAAAATATTTTAGAGTAGTTCAGGCTATAGTTCTTGAAAGAAGGTAGAGCTTTTTAAAGACGCTTTCCTGTCTGTCTTTTCAACTCTAATACTTACCCTATTTGACTAAGCATTAGTTAGCAGTCATGGTTATTTATGTATTAGAACGACAAAGACAGGAATAAAATGTACTTTCTGAAATGTGATGGGAACCAACTTTGATCCCTTTGTCCTAGTTCCATCCTCTGTTTGTCCATAGACCTGTTCGTTAATTCTGTCATTAATTCTGTTACCTGTGGATTCTGCTATTTAAAGCTCTACAGGGTCCTTTACAATTTGGACTGTTTTTCATTTGTCCTAGAACATTTTGATATGGTCTGCAAACCAGTCTTTAAAATTGTTGACAGATTTGCTCCAGTCTCTTTCTTAGGTTTCCCCTCTCCTTTCATGCTAGCTGTTACAAATTGTTTTCTATTCCTGAAATGTTCTTACACCTTCTGCAGAGTATCTTCATTACTGATGGAAGAAGCTTCTAGTCTGGTGCTCCCAATCCATCTCAGACAGAACTACTGTATTTCTCTACCATATGAAAATTGCAGTTCAAGAGAATTACGGTTTAGTTCAACAGTTCAGGCAGGTGTCGAATTGCATTTTAAAACAGAATCCCAAATTTATTGTCTCCTCTCAAAAGATATCCATGAAAACCCATAGAAGTCTTTAGAAGTGTTATTTGGACTTAGTGGCTTTGAATATACATCTTCAAGAAGAACATAGTACAAAGTAAAATCGAATGTTACTGCATTGTTTTAGTAGAATATAGAAGAATCAGTAACTGTCTACCAAAACCTGTAGATAACCCTGAAACTGCTTCATTTCCTTTTGTACTGAGCGCTTAAACCCATCTTAAATCTTTTCCATCCTCTTGTCTCTCACAATGTATTCTGAAGACGTGACTTTCATGCATGTTTTAGCCTCTCAAATCCTACCTAATGAAAACCACAAACAAGATCTGTAATGCTGAAAGGCATGAGAAGGCTCACAAGCAGCTATCTGTGCAATAATCATCATAGCAGTCATGTGCTTCATTAAACTACTGCTACACTGTACTTCTAAAAAATCTTTTTTGGTTTTGACTTAAAACATATGAAAACTTTATTGGTATAAATGGTTAGTTTCACAGAGGTCAGTACTGGGTCCGGTTCTGTTTAACATCTTCATTAATGATCTGGATGATGGGGCACAGCAGGTTTGCTGATGAGTGGCTGATATGCCCAGAGGGTCATGTGCCATCCAGAAGAACCTCCACAGGCTGGAGCAGTGGGCTGGCAAGAACCTCATGCAGTTCAACATAGGAAAGTGCAAAGCCCTGCACCCGGGGAGGAGCAACCCCATGCAATATATACTGACAGGGCCACTAAGGTGATTAAGGGATGAGAGCATCTCTCCTATGAGGAACGGCTGAGAGAGCTGAGACCATTTAGCCTGGAGAAAAGAAGGCTCGGGGGGAATTTCATCCATGTGAACAAATATCTGAAAGGGATATGTAAAGAAAATGGAGCTAAGCGCTTTTCAGCAGTGTCCAGTGCCAAGACAAGAGGCAATGGACACAAACAGGAGATTCCATCTGATCATCAGGAAGCACTTTTTCACTGTGAGGGTGACTGAGTGCTGGCATAGGTTGCCCAGAGAGGTTGTGGAGTCTCCATCCTTGAAGCTGCCTGGATATGGACCTTGGCAAACAGCTGTAGATGACCCTGCTTGAGGAGAGGGGTTGGACCAGATGACCTACAGAGATCCCTTCCAACCTCAGCCATTCTGTGATTCTGTGAAACAGCGATAGAAATAATCAGCTGTCCATACTGTTTTAACTTCTGAAAGTTCTTTCAGAGATTGCCATTTTGGAGAGTTAAACAGAGGAGCTGGGTCAACAGTATCGTAACTATATGGAAACTCTCCCTCAGAGCATCTGGAATAGGTTTTCCTGCCTACTAGTCCCCGCTGGTATCTCAGAGTGTACTAGGAATTTTCTGTATGTCAAAACAAGATGGAAATTAAATAAGGAATTAAACCAATTAGACAAGCCCCCTTTCCCCTTGAGAATAGCAATTTAAACTTATTTATATAAGTAGTTCTAGGTCAATTGATCAGCAACCAGAGGATCCATCTCATTACACAGCTATAGTTCAGCTCAGGCAAGCAGTTACAGCACCTGAAACCAAATGAAACAGAGGGAAAATCAGGACCCAGAGTGATTTATATATTTTGAGCTAATTTATTCCATCTTTGCCAAAATTTATGTAGCAATTCAGGTTCAATATAAAAAAGAAAAACAGTCTAAAGGATCAGGTTAAAGTAGTGTTCGATCATTTCTCTCTGGAAAGTCGTCATAATTTATAATTTATATAGGTATTCTGGACAGCATACCTGTATTAATATATGGACCTCCAACATTATTTTTTTTTCCTCTGATATTGGCAATGAGCCCAAGGCATGGGAAAAAACGAAGTTACAAAAACCGTGTGACAGTCAAGGCTGGTATGTTAGGCTACCAAAAATAATTTCCTTCTGGTTCTGCATTGCCCAGTGTATTTCTTGCTGTAAGGACTGTATTTTCATGAGCAGAAACCATTGAATCCATGCTGCACCAGATTTATTTGCTTCTTTTGTCCTAAAGACAATTCTGGTAACTTTTCAGGCTGATTTATGGCTGTTTCTTATATGTTAAAATTCTGAAGTAGCCTAAGAAGTCCTAGCTTGCAGCCTGGGCTCAAGAAAGAGGAAACTCAGTCTATAATTATCTCAGGTAATACACAAAACAGTTGGCCTGCCTGATTCAAATCAGTTACATTAAAACTGTGATCAAGAGCATGTCTTCATGGAGATCTCTTCTGTTAATGTTGCCTTTTTCTTTTGTAAAAGTTTTAGCAGAAAGTGTGAGGTTAAGTTTAGTTTCGGCTCACGTGCTTGTAGGTTTTTTGATTCTTAACAGCATTTTTTTATAGTTGTCCTCTGTATGACATACATGACTCTTCCTGATTTGTTTTCTTTATATTTTCTTCTAGTTATAGATAGTAATCTGGTGATTTGATTTTTTGATTTTTTTTTTTTTTAAAGAATCTATCATCAGCCTTTAATATTGTTGAATAGAAGGTTTTCATGCACTTCTTGCCCATGAAAAAGACAGTACACTGTTAATTCTGAGTGTTGCCGAGTATGTGTATTTTCTTGGCATATAACTAATATTTCTTTGCTAATTTCCACTCGGGCTAGATGCCTTGCTTGTGCCTCCATTCTGGTCTCTTAGCTCTGACTGCTAAGTGCATGTGCATGTAGCCCATGGAGATGATAGTTACTTAGGTGACAATGTATTAGCGTTGTATACAACGGTTTTCTTGTGTTCAAGCATTTGGTTTCTGAGGAAAGGAGGCAGCATAGGACATTGGCTGCACAGTGTAGAACTGGACATGAAGAGCTGTAGTATGATCTGCAACATACATGCTGTAAAGCCATAGGAGTTGTATTGGACTCAGTGTATGTTTGGAATGGTAGGACGATTTACAATGTTTATGTGGAACATGCTGTTACAGGACCATGACTAAACCAGGGTCTGTAGGAGCCTTAGCCCTGTCTCTTTTTCACTGAACCTAGGTGGTTTTTTGTGAGGCTTTCCCAAAGGCTGACTGAAGTAGAGAGGTGAATAAGGAGAGCTAACTGGCTGAAACAACCTGGAGTAGATAAGCATGATGCTCATGTGTTGTTGGAGGCATTCTGTTCAGTGCTGACAATCTGATTGCACAAAATAGTTTGTCAATCATTTATTCAACAGGTTCCTAAAACTTTCTTCTCTTTCTCCCTTTTTCAGACAGCATCAGAGGCGATACGTGCGTTTTTCTGCGCACTCTGTGAAGGTATTCACAGTTGTTCCACTCGCATGCGAAACTCATCCCAGTTCCACCCTGTTGTCTGCCTGCAAGTGGGGATCAATGCAATGCAGTTTCTGGTCCTGTCTGCAAAAAAGTTTCTTAAGCCCATGTTTTCCAAGAGTTGCATCTCTTTCATTGCTGGCATCCCTGAGAGGTGCAGGATGCGCAAGGCTGGGATTAGTGCAGGAGGCTTAGCACCATTTTTTGAAGTTGGCTATGCTGTCCCTCGCCATTCTGCTGAAGAGGTCTTTTACATCAGTTACAGGTTTTTTCTGCATTCAGTGATTGTGTTGCAAGTGAGGCCAAGTAGACTGACTCCTTGATGAACAGGGTAATGTTAAATTTGGGGGGTTATCATTCTCATCCTCTATGCAAAATACCTTTGGTACAAAAACTGATAACATGGACAGTTAGAAATCTGTTTAAAAAACATATGCAGAAGGGAATATGACACTTTACTGGGCTTTGGAAGGTAAATTATTGTTTATTTACAGGGGAAAATAAATTCTTTACACTGTAATGAAATGCAGGAAACTTCAACACAAAAACCACTCATAGTTTTTAAAGAAGGATCAAATATGTGTGAAAAACTTATGGGAAAAAGGAAATTAATTTGGAAGACCTGGTGCAGAAAAAACATTTGGAAGTTTTTGAGTTAGTATTTCCAAAGCACAGTGTTTATCTCTAAGGTGATCTGATACTACAGCGTCTGATAGTTTTGATGACTTTCTTACCCTTTCAGGTAGGTTTGCTAAGAGGGAGGTGGCGTACCAAGATTGATTTAGCTGATCGAATGGCTGGATTTTCTTATCACAGTTTTCTTATTAGGATGTGACTGACAGCGATTGCTACCTAGCGTATAATGACGATAATATTTACTCATTAAATACTACTTTTAAATATACCATATATAAAGTTGGTTGAAAAGCATTTTGCAAGAAGTATACATGTTACATGATCAAATTCTGCGTTTGTGATGCTAATGTATGCCATTAACTACAAATCAAGTGTTTTTTACAGTTGTCATAGTGTGATTTAGTGACTTGGGATAGTGTGGTATTTGTGGTTAACTTTCTTTGCCTCAACGAGGGTGAAATACTTAAAAAGGAAGAAGGATGGATTTGTGGTTTTAAGTGTGGAATTGGAAAACAGGGGTTCTGTTTCTGGTTTGATGATAGATGATTATTTGTGGGAAAATAATTTTCTGTTCCTTAATGTCTGCTTATGTAAACACGAGAGTTACAAAAAGTATTGCCTGATTCTGCTGTACAGAGGACTTAATTCATTGATATCTGTAACATGTTTTAAGACCACAAGGAGGAAGTTAATGTTAAAAAAGTGGACTTGAAAGAAGTCACTCATTTAATGCCTCCCTCAAAGAAGAGTTGCCTGGCAGTAGATTGCCCTGAAAGCAATATCTTTTAGTGGTGTGATTATGTCCAATTAACAGCTACCTGTAACAATGAAGATGAGTTTTAAAGTTGTTTTTGTCTGATTTCTGTCATATCTACTGTATTCTATCATCTACTGTATCTACCAATATCTATCAGCCTAACATGTCCACCACTGGTATCTTTTCAGTTCTTTTTTCTTAATATTGCCTATCCAGTTGATGCTGGGGAGTATTCCAGAAACCACTTTTGTTCTGTTGGTTTTTTACCCCTCAGGGATGGTTACAGCCACAAAGAGCGTATTAGAAACCTGTACTTAGCCCTGCAGCTGAAGTTTTAAACACTGAGATGGCTGGGCACAGTCTACCCTAAGTGAAGTGAAACTAAGTATTATTGTTCAAGAGAATCAGGTCCCACGCATACAAGAAAGGTTAATTGCAATAGAGAAAACTATACGTAAGCTTCATTTCATCAGAACTGGGTTTCCCATTGTTTATATGCTTTTTTCGTTGATGTTACTTGTATTACCAGTTACATATGTTGCTCATGACATTGGTTCTTTAATGAAGTTTAACACTGCACTGTATTGTTTTTTTGAAAAATAAGATTACTGTACCGGCTGGTATATTGAACACGTTCCTACATGTGTTATTTAACTGCACTGTGCCAGACGTCACTCTGTCACGCTCGCCATCCCAGAAGCAGCAGTTGTTGTCACCACCTTTACCTTCCCTGCAGCAGAATTAGCAAGCCTCACTCTTTAGAGCATTTCTTCACTCTCTGCCACCTTATCACCAAAATTCAGTTTCATGTGTAGTCAGATGTGCCTTTATCCCTTAATGGTGTAGAATACAGCAATACCTGAAAGGAGGTTGTAGCGAGGTAGATATCGGTCTCTTCTCCCAAGTAACAAGGGATAGGAAATGGCCTCAAGTTGCACCAGGGCATGTTTAGGTTGGATATTAGGAAAAAATTTCTTCACTGAAAGGGTTGTCAAGCATTGGAATGGGCTGCCCAGGGAAGTGGTCAAGTCCCCATCCCTGGAGGTATTTAAAAGGCGGGCAGATGTGGTGCTTAGGGACATGGTTTAGTAGTGGACAGGTGCGGTTGGGCTTGATGATCTTAAAGGTCTTTTCCAACCAAATGATTCTGTGATTAGAATGAGACCTAGGGCTTTGTTCCCTGAGAAATTGTAGGTAATTCAGAACCTAATGAGCTTTCTAGTGGTATGGGCAACTGCAAGTATTTTAGAGTCCTCCTCTGCTCTCAACACAGAGTGTCTGAACAAGTTTAGGGTCTTGATTTTCACAGAACGGTCTCAACTTGCGCTCAATATATCCATGAGACTGAAAGTTTGAGATGAGGATCATGGCTGATAGCATGGTTTTTTTGGCACAAGGTACATAAAGATCTTTATGGGGGAATGGAGAAGAGTAAAATAAGCATGGTGGGAAGGGTCACTATGCTTGCATGAAATAAACACCTTTTCAGGCAAATTTTACCTTCCTATTTGCAACTGCTGCGTGCATTTTGACTTTTTCATACACAAGGGTACAGCGTTGCTGTTCAAAATACTGTGTCTTCCTCTGTGTTTCTGCTTCACTGTTACTAATGTGCAGCTAAACCCCTGACTATCATGTTGCACTCAACCAAGTGTCTTGTCAGTATCTTTGAAAAAGCTTTCTTGGACACTTGTCCATGCTCCATTCTCTGCTTGGTAGCTGGCTGTGTGCTATTCATCTGAGTGCTTGCTGCACAGCTGCCGGGACTTTTATTGCTGATGTCTTACTAAACATCAAGTCAGCCCATCCTATGGCTTCAACATTTGCCGGGCTTTCATAGTGCTTCACTAAACATAAGGCACAAAAGTGCCTTTGGTAATACTTCTAACAACTTCTCCACCTTCTGTACATTACCTTGATGCACACCCGCACAGCAGTGGCGTATGGAAGGCAACTTTATACATCTTTAACTTGTCAAGAGATTTGGTTCTTTGCCAGCTCACTCAGTAATCCTGCTAGTGTCCTGGATATGAGAAACTACCTCATTAAGGAAACTCCACTGGCGTTGATAAAGCATTGCCAAAATAAATGAATTCATCAATGACTGGATGTTCAGTCCTGTTGATGGGCATGGAAGTGCAATACATGATTTTTCAATGGCTGGTTAACTGGTTGTTTTTTTTTTTTTCAGGCTGATGTTCCAAAACAAATTCTAAAGGCGGTGGAAGTAACCAAGAGTAGACAATCTTAATTGGAGCAGGCACCACGTCTGACCAGCACACCAGTATTAACACACACGAGTGCCAAACAGGCTGCTGAGGAAATCTTAAATACTGAGTGGAGTCTGGAAAGATGAAGTGATCTTACTGTCATTTGCGAGCGTACATGCTTTGAGGGAGTACTGTGGGCTTTCAAGTTGCTGTGTACGTAAGTACCACTATGCAGCGTGGCATGAAAGGAATTGATTTTATGACACGTCCCTTTGGACATCAGAGGGAAAGTGTCAGGTTGCCCTAGGCCTTAATTCACAGTGACGTTCAAATGTCACTTTTGGCACCTCTCCTGAACTTGGCTGCGGTGGAATTTGTGGACGCTTTTTTCCTACAAGTTGGAGAGATGCAGGCAGATGCTGTTTTCAGAAAGAAATCCCTGTGGTTATCACAAACAGGATTTCTCCCCTTTTGCCCATAAAATCTTGACAGTGAATGCATTCTGCACGCTCTGTTATCCCACATCACGCATCCAAGTGAAAAAAAGAAAGATCAATCAGTCAAGAGCTGGAAATCAGCTCTATATTTCAGCAAGAATCTAATCTGAGCCAGATGCTCTCCTGTCTTTCCTAAATGCCACTGTGCTGTTGTCTTCAGTGTTTGGCTATCAGCTTCTTGTGTGAGTGAAGGGAACCAGGTTTGGTCCTCGATGCAGTTTTTATACCTGGAGTCCTCTAAGGGGGCTTGCTTGTTATCAAAGCATGGGTAATCAGCACCTTGCAGAGTCATCAGCTTTGGGGCTTCTACGGTTGTTTTTTGATCCGTGTCTGTAAAGTGCTGGGTTGAGGCTGTGGATGGAAAGCTTAGCATGGGGAATGTCTGGTTCTGAGAAGATGGCAAAAGGAGGGGAAGGAGCATTGGAGGGGGCTTTCTGCTGCAAACTCGAGCAGAAAGTGGTAAAACCGCTCTGGGGAAGGGTTTAGTTTTTGAAAGCTCACTGGCGCGTTTTGTATTTTGTGCAAAAGGTAGTTACCTTTGTGTAGTGTTGCCTGAATTATCTGGGAAGTGTTTTGAAGGTGGAAAATGCTCTGTGCAGAACTACCAGCTTAAATCTAAGCCTAGAATCATATTTGGCATCCAAATGCTCCCTAAACAGTTTGGCTTTGTGTTACAGTCACAACCCAGATCATCTTTGTTTTCTGCTTCTAAGCTGCAGCCAGACCCTTGTGGGAACAACTGAAGAGCTTTAGCCTTGATTTAGGCACAAATCAAAACCAACGCTGCAACCTAGTCTAAGTCGTTGGCCCCATCTGTCTGTAATGAGAGGGATCTCAGAGCAGCTCTGACCCTAAATTGGTGACAGGCTGTTATTAGAAGTGTCCCTCAGTAAGTCCTGAGAGCTGTAGTTCAGAGAAGCAAAACAAAAACAACTGCTGGATTTCAGCCTGTTAATGTAGAGTGTTGGTAGTGGTGCTAGGATGCCATTAAGTGCTGTGTGGGTAATGTTTAAACTTGTCACTTTTTTCTTCTGGACCAGGGCTGGGACACCTTGTGTCACACATGCCGACGCCTGAGAGCTATTAATAGGGCTGTGTGAGACAGAAAAAAAACATATACACCTTGTAATTCTTTCGAAAAGCTCTATTCTGGAGGAAGCCTGGTTGGCAAAAGAAGGCCAAATCTTCACGCTCTTGGCTTTAGACGTGGTCTTTGCTCGCAGAGAGGAGTGGGTGGCCATCCTACTTCCTGAACCGCAAGCTAGGGAAGCTTATAAAAGCAAAGGCCACCCTTCTTCGCCTCTTCAGACTGCGGGCTTTGCCTCCTGGTTCCCCCTCGGCCCCCGTCGGAAGGAGCCGGGGGCTCCCTCCCGCTAGCCC
>NW_009258309.1:388185-397398 GCF_000687185.1 Egretta garzetta
GGAGCGGGCTGCCCAGCGCCACCGCTCTGGGTGCGCGTCGATCGGCCCGCGCCATCCCCGCTCCGAGGGCTTCTTTTTTTTTTGTTGAGACGCAGCATTCGCGTTATTTCAGCTTGTCAGTGAAAAACATTAACAATTTATGTCAATACTTGGTAATTGCTTGAGACTGTGGTATCTTTTCCTGGGAACAAGGGAAGACTACAGCTCTCCTCCTCTATTTAATTTATGATTAACACTTCAGGAAGCTTTTTTTATTTCTCCCTCCCCCCCTTAATGTTTCTGTGAGAAAATTTGGCCATATATTGTGAAATAAACCAATGCTGAAACTTTATGATGATGGTTTATTCTGCGTTATAAATTCTGTTTCAGACTTCTGAAATTATTCAATACCAGCCTGGGAGTGGCAGCAGTGAGCATATTGCAAAGCACGTCAGTTTTGTTTAATGCATTTTTACAAACTTACCCTAATTATCTTTTCCCCTCTTTGCCTATAGTCATTTACATTTTCTGAACTAAACACAGCGTTAATGATAGAAATATCACAGACTCAGCTTAAAGCGCTTACTGTTTTCAAAAAGGAAAAGGAATTTAGATCTCCATGCATGAGAGGCTTTTGCTGGTCTTTGTCTTTTGTTTTTCTTAATCTAGAATCATTTTAGCTGCTTTCAAAATGTTTCACTGGACTTTTTTGAACTGTCTTGTTCAGGTGGCCCAGACAAATAGTCTCCTCTGCAGGGTTGTGTCGGTTTGGAAGTAGAATTGACTGCTGCTGGGGCTGGGCCCGACTGTCCTGGGGACAATGCCAACGTGAGTATCATTGCCGCTGGGGCTTCTAGTCACTTGTAGAAAAGGCTTGTACACACCTAGTCACGTCTTTCACATGTTCACACACATTCTTACAACGCAGGGCTTAGGCTTTTGCGTGTGTGGTTCTGACTTACTTAGAAGGATGTTGTCAGGTTAAAATGCTGTCTATTATTAACAGTACTAAAAATGGTTGCAATCAAGTAAGGTAAACTTTAGTTATGGCAATGAGAATTTGGGAATTCCTGTTTGGTTTCCGCTTCATTTCATCCTCTGGTCTAATAGCCTGACGTAACACTACGCTGTGTCACGTTACACTGCAGGGCGAGGATACTTGTGTCCGAGAAAGAAATGCAAATTACTGACATTTCACTTAGAAAATAGATGGAAACGTTCCAGTTAGTATTAAGTACAAACGTTCTTTCAGTAACCCCAAATTAAGGGTATAAATCTGCCTGACAGCATCCTTTTACTGGGTCGCACGTGAAGAGAAACGTCTCTGAGGTTCTCACATCTATCTAGAATCTTTGATATAACTGCAGGATAACTGAGTAGATAAGTCTTCATCATTAACTTCATCTTCAACAGGTATTCTGTGGTGGCAGCTAGCACTGTGTAGAAGTCAAAATTGTTAGGAGTGTCATAGAGACCTCAGCTTGTTAGAATTATAGCCTTTGATACTGGGAACGCTCGCTCATGTGTTTAACAGTGTATACGTGAGTGATATCCCCTAAGTTTTTGCAGGAGTGAACCTATAAATACTGGTTCTCCTTTTTTTTATTTAGATGAAAATGTCTGCAAAGTAGATCAGTTTCTTCCAAGCCATTATTAAAGTCAAACAGGTATTAAATAATGCAAGTTGCTTAGTCTGCAAGGAAATGACTGTAGGTGGCAAATATTAGGCAAAAGATAGAAATAGCATTGGGAATGCTACTGTAGACCCTCAGCAAAGGTTTTGTTCAAATCTGTAAACAGCAAGACTGGCTTCTTCCTTCCCAAGCGTGTTAAAAGCCCAAGATGTTTAATAGGTATGCAAGGTGATTGGTAAAACAGCTATGTAAAGTACTTCTGGAACGTAACATCCCTGATACAGTTTTTTGATGCAAAGTTCTTAGGTTTATATCTCTGAGGCCATACCGTGAATCACTTTGGTTTTTCAGGATGGAGTTGGTAACATGTAGTCCTTTCTTTAGGATGAATGTTTATAGAGAAGGAAGGAGAATGTGAAGTAGGTTGATTGAGGCTGCTCCAGAGATGATAGAATCTCTGTCCCTCTTTCATAACGCAGTTTTATTTGAAAATCATTGGGCTTTTAAATGTTTGAGGCTACAAAGGCTTAACTGGGAAGTATCAATAATTTCTGTTGGTTAAAAAAAAAAAAAAAAAGCAACAACAAACCCCCAAATGCCAAAAGGGTCTCACTGTGGCCCTTTTCTTAGACAAGTTGTCTCTTGTGTTGTGACCATAAATTGCAGCTCATTTTTAGGCAGAAGTAAATTCCTTCAAAGTCATTTAATTTCTCACCATTACCGAGTCTGAAATGGGGTTGTGTTTTTATGATCTTGGGTGACAGGAATAGCATAAAGTGAGACTATCAGAAGATTAATAATTAAAAGTTGAAAACAAGACAAAAGCAATAATACACAGAAAGCATTTTTTATTTTTTACTCTTTGAATTTTGTCAATAAGGTCATTTGTAGTGCCAACATTTTCAGATACCATAAATGCTCTTTTTTAAAGGCTAAAGCTATGTGAGTTCTCACCGCCTTCCACTGCATTTTAGTCCATTATTCGCAGATTTGTTCTCCCTGCATGTTTCCAGGAAGTGCAGAGATGGATTTTATGTGGTCATCTCCAGTAGTTGGGACCAGACTTTTAAAAGAATAGAATTTTCACTTAGGTGTCTAAATGCATTTTTTTCTCCTGTTTTTTTCACACACTGGGTGCTGATAATTTTTCAGTCGCTGATTCAGAAGAGTCTCAGACATTTGGGTGAAGAACTTATTCAAAACTTAGCCACTCCTTCTAGTTTTTAAATGGGAGCCAAATTCTTAGCAAAGTAAAGCAAGAAAATCTGCCCCAGTTGTGCGTGTTGAAAACTCTGGTCATATTACAGAGTGGGAGATTACAGTAAATGAAAGTGAATTTTTCTAGTGCTTGCAGCTAAATAGAAAATCTGTAGTCAACTCTCCACCTTGGGAATGTGGCATTCACTATGAAGGATTAACCTGGCACAGAAGGCAGCATTCCTGGCCTCAAAGGAAACTTGAGTGTTTTACTGTATGAGGGGGTATCACTGAAAATTTTCCAAAAAAGCCAAGTACACAATTATTTCTTCTGCTTTCTCTATGGAGCGAGGCAAACCTCTGAGTCCTGTCCCCAAAATGTGTGGCAAACATACACGTCAGACTTTCTCTACTGGTTGTACGTTTTCTTTGCTGTTTCTAGAATAAATTGTATTGGCACAATGAAAACAATAGAGTCAGGCTTAAAAATGAGTAGGGAGACCCAATTTACAAGTGAGTCCAAAAAAGAAGCTGTAAATGTTCAAGCAATGATGCTGAACTCTTTATTAGTGAGCTTGAACTGCTTTTCTCAAACGAGCTTGAGCTATCCTTGGTGTGGTGAGCTCTCTGCATGTGCTACAGCACCTTTGGACTCTTACCTGCTTACTCATGCATAGTTCACCATTGTAGGCACTGATCACCTCTGAATTTATCTTCCTGACAACAAATGTGAGAGCCATGCTGGAGCCAGAGCATAGCGAGAATATAGGCTCCGATACATGACAGGGTTGTCCCAGTTTACAGATACCTCTGGACCATGATGAGTCACGGGCAAGTGATCGCTCACATACCTGGACACATTTTCTGCTGGGCTGCTCCACCAAACACATGTGAGCATGCCTTCTGCCCACGGCTGTTGAGAAAAAAATGTGTTAGTTTAAACCAACTGTGCCATTTAAGGTAATGGGTTGATTGTGACAGAGGTTTAAGCGTGTGTATGTCAGCTCTAACAGGGTAGGATTGTGGCACAGCTGACAAGAGGTAACTCATTAAGCCCTGGTAACTCAGTGCTCCTATCTTCTATCCATAATCTGTCCATCCAGTTGCAAATGGAAACCAAACTGCGTTAATGAAATTTGCTTTTGTGAAATGCGGAGTAATTCCTTTTATGTCTCTTTGACTGACGAAGGAGTGCACAAAGGGCATAATCATGCTTACTGCTGCTTAGTAACACAAGTCAGCATAATTCAGCTGTCTTTTTCACTTATAAACATGTAGGAAGAAGCTGAAATCAGGCCCCTGCATTAATTTATACTCCTCCTTTAAAACATCCTCTGTCTCCTGTTAATAGATTACATTAGTCAAGACTTGTACATGTAAGGAAGTGCACGTAGGTCTGATCTGTCTGTAAACTTGCTTCCAAAGCCTGTCAGTGTCAGCTGTAACATCTCAGTTGGTGGAAATGTTCTCTCTTCGGTGATGTGAAATTGCCTTCCCAAATGCTCCTTCTGATTCCAGCAAGTGCACTTCAAAGGTGTCCCTCCAACTGAAATAATCAAAAACTTTGGAACAGGTTGGAGATTTTTTTTTCCCCTTCCTTGCAGGTTGTGAACACCAAAGTGAGATCCATGTTTCGGCAATTAGATCCATTTTGAGATTGATACAAATACAGCCATATTTTCAAAGGGGCTGAACAAATGTCACTCAAACTAATTGGCATTTCTAAGTCCTTATAAATTGAAAATCCATTCATGCTTATTTAGTGGCCTAATCCAGATTTAGAATGGTGGATATATTCCATCACTAACCTAACTAAGTAGTCTTTCTGAGGTTTTGATCTGGTATATAAACCAGGTTTATTAGTTAAACCTAGTGTGTACAAACACTAATTTGGAAGCAGCAGCAATGTTGTTTAAGCAACAACTCTTAGTTCATGTGAAGTAACCTCATCATTGGTAGAGCCGATCCTGTACGCTGATGGACTCACAGCACCAGTGCTTTAAAGTTAGATGTTAAATATCCCAGTTGAAATTAGTCAAAAAAATGCTGTGTTGTTGTCCAGCCTGCAGGATTTACTTGCACCTTAGTAAGTAGTAGCGGGAGTAATAGCTGTGAGTGGGACTAATCGCACAAAAGCCTATGTCTGTGAAAAATGATGTTGATAAAGTACCTGATGAGGTGTGTGTAAAAATAGGGCTGTTGCCCTGCATTTTTATGTGTTATTGTTGTGCACACAGCAAAACTACAACCCAGAGCAAAAGTGAGGCTAGAAAGTGTTTTCTCTGGAGTTCTCTCAGACTAGGGGGTTTTGACTTCCTGTGGCAGAGCGTTTTTGGTGACAGCAGGTATCAACAGTACATTTTTAATTCATAACTCCTTTTGCATTGTAAGGCAACTGCATCTGTGGTACTGAGTGTGTTGTCCTAACCCAGAAGTGATTAAATGGGTTTTAAAGCATACAGGGAGAACCAAGTCGGGGTGTGCATCATTGCACAAATCTTGCACAAATGCACTTTTCTGTGTGCCAGCAGAAAAAATTTGCCTAAGGAAGTTAATTCAACTTTTTGAGCTCGAGCTCAGTTCTTTGAGCTGGATGAGAAATGTCAACTGCAGAATAGAAGAGAGTCATGCCCATTCCTGTATGCTAGCTACTGTAGTCTAGGAGACCTGCCGAAGCCTGTTATCTCGTCCCCCTAATAAGATGTCTGTGACAGTACTCTGCAGGGATGGCTGTCTTCCTGTGTGTTTCTCAAGGAAAGGATAATCTGGGCCTTGCTGCCCAAGTGTCTTTGCTAGGTCAGAGGTAGGGCAAGCAGCAGGGAAGTCCTTGGAACCGCTGCTGACTGACCTTGCTGATAATCTGGTGTACAGAAATCAGCTGTGAATATATACTCACATACTGAGCTCTGGAACCTGCTTAGCCCATTAGAAAACTAAAATACAGGATATAAGAGACACACTCATTTCACGGAGAGACTTATGTAAGAAATAGTGTGATGCTTTCTATTCCTCAGTTTAAAAGTGGAAGTTCTTCCCTTCAGTTTCCAACATGCAAGGGGTTATTTGAAAAATTGTAGTTCTTCACAGATGTTTTTGCCGCTAATCCATCTTGGTTCCCTGAAAGTTACTCTTAGAAGTAATGGTCTACCTGTCTCGCTTGTAGCTGGCTTACAAATATCTCTATAGTTCTTTCAGAAGCTGTAAAAATGGTTTCCACACGCGTGTGTCTTTCATGAACAAAATATACCTGCTTTGTACTTGGCTGTGTGGCTGTTTGCAATTGATTTGTCTGCTAGTTACACGTAGTCAAGGTACACTAAAGGTGTAGGCTGCCTTTTGCTTCAAAATTTCAGTTGCAGTTCAACAGCTGAGAACTGTAGAAAGAGATACTACTTTAACATAGATTTAAAAGGTTAAGGAAGATTCTTTTTTTTTTTTTAAGAAAAGCAATATAAACCAGCTTGAATTCTCATTCTGGATTACAGTTTGGACAATTCCTTTGCTAGAGGTGATAGCAAAAATGGTTCCTTTTTCTGTGTTTGCATATGTACAAAATAGAAGGTTGGATCTATGATCTGCAGCTTCTATAAACGGCTGCAGATCTGCTGTCAGATACTCCGTTGGCATGAGTCTGCATGGCTGTTGGAGTCAGCAGAGGGTACTCTGAGATTTTGTCTGGTGGACAGAAAGTTTGACCAACAGAAGATGCTTAACAGCAATAAAATCCCATGGAACATGCATTTTACAAGTAGTGATGTATCTTAATTTCTTCACTCATTTCATTGTTGAATTCTCCTTAAACAATAAAGTCTATAAAGTCTGTCTTGAGAAGGAATTGTGAAGATGAGTGTGCTCTTTCAGAGCATCCATCTGTTGTAACTCCATCTGGTTATCTCCCTGTGCTGAGGTTTGAGTGTTCTACCTAGGGACCAAAACCAGAATAGGTCAGCAAAGCAGTTTCCCACCACCTTACACTAAAACAGTGGCAATTGGCTTAAAAGCCTAGCGATGGAGCGATCAAGAAGGTATACAGTAAAATAGCCCGTTAGTAAGAGTGTAAGCCAAGCCATCAGTTTACACCTCCCCTTAGCACTGCATCATTAAAAAAAAGGTAATTGAAGGATGTCAGGCTAACATACGTAGTATGTAACGTAGTAGAAAGCATACTCTTTCAGGAGGTTCTTAAGAGGACCTGCAAGAGAGAGAGGGGGGAGCTTGTACAAGCTGATATAGCAGATGTGGGCATAACCAAATGCTTTGCTGGAAACTGTGCATGCTGCTGCCTTCTTTACAACAGTCGTGAAGAAAACTTACACTGTCAGTGCTGCTGCCTCTGTCCTAATGAGCTTAAAGACTGTGTATCTGTACCATGCAATCTATTTACAGAGATGCAAGGTGGTGGTGGCGGGGTGGGGGAAAAGGTGGCTGTGCTCTCATTGATGCCTAGAAGGAGATTTTGTATAACCAACGATAATGCTGATGGGAGTTTACCCATAGAAATCATCTCATACATCAATGGGAGAAGAGGCCATGAGCTGCTAGGACTTCCGTTTCTTCCACATAACAATGCTTTCGGTGGAAATGGCAATTCTGTATAGTCCAAGATGCACAAAAATAAAACCATGATTTTGTCAATAACAAGCCATGAAAATACTGCCTTCCAGGAGGCTGACTCACTAGCAGAAACCTCCTTAAAATCAGTAAGAGTTTTGTTACTGAATTTGTGGTTGCAAGAATACAGTCTATATTAATGCATTGTTTTGGCAATGTTTAATTAATATTGATATGCAGCATGTCTGCTTCTTATAAAATGAACAATGTTTTTGTGCATCCCTGGTACTTTTCAAAGAAAAGACATTTTATACAGAATTGCAAAACTGCTTTAATACTGCTATGCAAGAAAAAATGAGGTTTTGCTATTTTTATTCAGTTGTTTGGTTTTTTTTTCAGTTTACAAGCTTTATGCTTTTAAAGCAGTTATGACTTTACTATGTTAAAGATACAGTATCCTTTTCCACTTCCCCACTGCATCCCTCCCGCACTTCACATGTAGAATAATAATTTTTCAGTCCAGTTTTTCCCAAGTAAATCTCAACAGTAACCTTATTTGACCATTTACAACTGTAGTGTATTCGGTTTTGGAGCTTCTCTCAAAGCCCAGCAACAACTTGGGAAGCCTCCCTCTGCTGTAACAAACACTAAGGGACTTTCTGGTTAAAACTAATTTAAACCAATGTAAGTTGCAATCATAGCAAACCCTTAAGTGTTGGTCACATACTACTTAAAATACAAAGAGCTGCTGTTGCTTAAGTCACAGTCTTTTATAATAACGCTACGTAGCCTAACAAGCTATGCTGCTAACATTAATTTTATTGGCAAATAAATTGATTTAAAATAAGCCCAAAACATAAATCTGTGTTTCCATCTTATTTAACTTTTGTAGCGTATCTAATTTCATATGGTAGTAAGAGCTGAAAAGGTCTCTAAGCATTAGTTTTAATTTAGGTGACATTCAAAATTTAAACATTATAAAAATGACTAGTAAATTCATATGCCAGCATGTTTATTGGTTGCAGATGTTCAGATACTTATAAATGGGTGTAATTTTAATTACTCTCAAATTAGCATCCAGATGCTAACCCTTTATGTTTGCTCTGTGGAGACGCAGCATTAAAAATATATACCTATACTTAAATGAAAGGATACTGTCTCTTTAAGAACAGCACTTATGTTCTGTTGATGGAAACATTGAACCTAAACTGTGAAACATGAGAATTTTTACAACCATGTACCACATGAAACACGACAAAGTGTAGCTCCTTAGTTGATTGAATAAGAATAGCATCACGTCATTATATTTAATTACTCTTATGTATCAGAATGTGTTTGTTAAATCTCATAATGAAATACTGATGTAAGGTATTTCCATTTTTAAATGTGTACCAGAATTTTTTTTTTATTTCAGAAAAGCTCTGAATGTTGAATGTGTGTAAGTCTCCAGGAATGTAACAAGTTGATAAAAACCCCAGCCAAGTCCATCCTCCTTACAGAAAAAAAAAAAAGCTGGAATTTCTTTTTTTGGATATTTGTTTTGCAGCTTTCTACGTCTTAAGGCAGAGAATAGCCAGCCTAAGGTGCCAGCCCAAAGGTTAGCTGAACATATTTCTTGAAATAATTTTGGCAAGGTTATGACTTGGAGTTATGGCCTCTAAGTCATAAGTTTACATGAAAACTATAATACGTGACAAGAAGATGCAGATGTTCTTTTTTTTTTTCCTTTTTTTAAACATTTGATTTGGGGAAGATGAGGGGGGAAGGAAATTAAGAGGGCTGTTTCATCCCAGTTACCTATCTGATGAGATACTTGTTTTCTAAACTATCGCACTTTTCCCTTTTCGCTCTT
>NW_009258309.1:397487-410828 GCF_000687185.1 Egretta garzetta
TTTTTTTTATTTTAACCTCAAGCCCCCAGGCAGTATTTTTTCCTTCCTGCAAACTGTTTATACTCCCAGCATCATATTTACAAGCTGTCAGACTGAGGAGGCCTAATTTGCTTTCACAGCATTGGGTCGGGTGCAGTGGGAGGCTAGTTTGGGATGGCTGAAGCACTTGCTGCCCCCCCGTTGCCTGCTTTGCCCCCCCACTATGAGTTGTCATTCCCACACCAGGGAAACTTTACAGCCCCGGCTCTACAGCAGTGTACAGCCTGATGTGTTAGAACAAAATGAAATCAACAGTAGTTTACATTGGTACCCGGGGCTGTTGTCTGGGCTGTTTAGGAATTGATACGTTGTGTTTACTTATTCCCGTGGTGGGAGTACCAGTCTTCAGAAAGGGGAGCAAAGGAATCGGCTGTTTGTCTGTCTGTGAAAGTCAGCTTTGTTACTCTGACAGGGACATAACTCAGTGGGTGTTACATTCTAATAAACAAAATAGCAATAGGGCCCAGTTTGGTTTTTGCCACCACACATAGAGACACTCGTGGTACCCTGCTTCTACCTGCAGGAATTCAGCAGGCACACAGAAAGATTCAAGTAACAGGCATTTGAGATGATAGAACGCCATTCTTTAAGCAATTATCATGAGCCACTTGAAATGCAAACATGAAAAGATTGACAAGGCATGAAATATTTCTTGCTTTTCTAATTTCGCATTGTGTTAGATCAAACTTTCACTGATTTTTAAAAAAAGTGCATAAGCATTAGATTAACTTTCACTGACTTCATTAAATCCTATTGATTTTGGTGTTACCCATGCTTAAGTTATGCACGCTTTTAAGTGCTGTTCTGAATAGCAAGGCATTAATGAACCAGGGTCTGGATTTGTGTATGCAGTTTAGAAACACATTTGGCAGCAGTCACGGGCAAGCAAAGAATTTGCCGCAATGAATAGCCCACACTGGTTGCAGTTTGTCATGTTAATGTGCTGTTACCAGAATCATATGTGCAAACTGAGTAACTGATTTACCCAGGGAAATGTAGTAGTTGTGCATGAAAAATTAGGAGCCGCTTACTTAATGGAACCGTATGTTTTAGATGGAAGCTTAAGCGTGTGTTTTGACAACATTTGTTATCATGAATGTAACAACTAAGTGCGAATAATTTGTGAAAAAAAATACCCAGGCATTAGATACTACCATTTTATCTGATGATGTTATCGGTCTCTAGTTACAGAAGTCGGTCAAGGACATTTATTATCTTTCAAAAAATAGAGTAAGGAATGTTTTGTATATGAAATTATCTGAAAATTAATACTCAGTTGCCCTAGTCAGGCTTATTAAGCTCTGCAGAGATATACATTGTGACTGCTAGTTCACTTATTTGGGAAGCAAAGTTATTTTCTTCAGAAGTAATTCAGTAATGTGAGTTATGGGTATGACATTTTTATCACCTACTGGTAACTGTGTGGTAGGTTAAACTTTATGCATTTGCCTGCATTTGTATATAGTTGAACAAAAAGAAACACATAATTCTGAAAGAGCTGCAGTGATTTATTTTACAAATTAGCTCATGCCTTTGGGATCCTAGATCAAAATTACTGTGAATAAGACAGATTTATTTTTCTGCGTGTGTGTTTATGCTATTTCCATAAATTGCAAAGAATTGCAAAAAGTAAATAGAAATAGACAGATGTGAGCTGAAGCCGGCTCTGAGGAAGAGGAGTGTAGAACTTGAGGTTGTGGTCTGTTAGCACCACAGGAAAAAGGGAGCCAGTTTCAGGTGAGGGAGGAAGCATAGAGGAAAGCTTGTTTCACCAACATGCAAGTCTTGTTATAAAGTTGGCACTGGGGGAACACAAGTAGCGATCTTATGATTGAAAGTCTGTGCTGCATTCAGCAGTGTAAGCAGATCCCATAAAGGTCTGTGAAGCTGAATAGTATGTAATCATCTCCGGGCTGGTGCACGAATTACTTTCTGGTTTTGGGCAAACTGAATTTGAAGGAGCTGGGATTTAGGGTCAGAATAAATAAGGGGCTGTGTGTTACTTGGGAAGAGAGGGCAGAAGCAAGACCATTTAGGCAGGTGGTCGGCATAGTTTGTTTCAGATGCAGGTATTCTTATGCATATTTTTAGGCTTCAGGGTGTGAAAATAGAAGTTCATTGACAGTTTGGACATCTGCAGTCTGGCATTTTGAGGTATATTTGAGTGGAAGGATGCAGAAAGAGCAATTAAAGAATGTGAAGGCAACTTCTGTCAGTGAAACCCTCTTGTGGGCATCGTGTAAGAAAGCAAATGCAAGGAATAAGAAACAACTATTAAGGAACAGAAACTAAGAGACAAAGCAGAGAAAAAGAATGTAGGAATTATACACAGAATTATACGCCAGGCTGTTATGATTAAAGACATAGCTAGGAGTCTTGGAAAGCCAAAGAAGAGTTAAATTGGTAGAGATACGTTACTAAGAAAGCTTAAGGATTTCCATTCTTGGCCACAAACGAAGAGGAGGAGTTAGGCAGGTAGGAAGTGCAACCGACTGGTTAGGACTCCACCAAACAGTGTTTGGTAATCATGAAAGAAATCATTAACGTTAAAAATTCTAGATAAGAAGGAATAGAGGGCACAGCACGTGATAGTCACCCATGCCCTCAAAAGGTGGGCAGCTTAGCGCAGAGGAACTGACAAAACCTGAGCAGGACTTCCAAAGCAGTTCTGAGGGAATTGTGTGCAGAGAGAAAATACAGATGAAATTTAAAACCCCTGACATTACAGACCCATAATGAATTGATTGAATATGTTTTTCATTTATTGTATTTATGCAATGATTAAAAAATAATAACTCAGAATGGTTGAGTCATGCTGAGACACCACTAGCAGCTAGCAGTGGCTGGGAAGATTAGTGGCTTCTGGCTTTTACACAAGCATAACACGTGCTAACAGCACATGTATTTCACCAGAAACTCTTTTCTCCCTCTCTCCCACACTTGGAAAAAATCCCCAACCCTAAGCCCAAACCACTCATTAATGTTTCAATTCCTTGTGTTATTTTTACAGGAAGTTTAATTTGGCCTGAAGTTTAAGTGAGACTTAAAATGTGGTATTTATCGTCTTATTTTGGAGGAAAACGTAGTCCTTGCCAACCTTTAAAATAGGTACTCGGTTAGGTTTTATGGCCATATAAAAAGCTTTAGGATGCCTCCTTGACTCCATTGAAGTCAGTGGGAACTGAGGCAGAGCAAGTCTTTGAATCTGGCCCAAAAAGAGGATTTTGAATGATCATATTGAAATGAATAATGGTGAGACCAGAGTTTATTTGCTGATATCTCTTGAATGAATTGGGCAACAAAATGAAATGGAAAATTTAGTTGTAGTTTATTCTATGGCCTCGATAAATATGCAGCAGTTGAGTAAAGAAGAAAATAGCTGTGCTTAGGATTTCTTTCCTTCTATCTCAGTCCACATTGCTACCCGATGGGAGTGCCAGTTTAAATGCTTTCAGAGAGGAATCCATGGAGAAATGGTAGGTCTTTGTTGATATCGATTCAACAATAAATTGGCATTCTTGGTTATACTGGCACTTGTCTATACAAGTGTAATTTTAACTTTTGTTTAAAACAATTGCTATTATAAAGACTAGAAAGTTTTTGCTTCTTTTTGGCAATCTTTTCAGACTCTTATCTTCTGGACTTCATTGCCCTAAGTGTGTAAGAGAGGACTTTCTCAGCCCAGGGTAACGCTCCGCTGTCTACCTTTCCTTCTTGCCTGGTAGGGAAGTGAGTGTTATGTAGCAGGCTGAAGTCCATGGACATGGCTTATTTCAGTCATTGCAAATGTGAGTTGATTGGAGGGAAATGATATTCTATTGGTTGTCATGGTCGGTTGTGGGGGAATTTTTTAATTGCCAAGATGCAAAGAATATTAGTTGGAAGACTTTTTTCCCCACTACTTATGAGTCTAATTGCGTTAAAATGGATAAACTCCGTGTGTTTGTGCGTGAGCACAGCAACTGAATTGTTTAATTCTGTTCTATTCTGTTCTACCTGGAATTTTGCAAGAAAGTAAGTGGAGTGGAAAATTCAAAGAAAAACCCCAGTCACATCAGCATGCATAGTATATGCCTAGACTCCTACCAAACAGCTGAAGTAATTGCCTGCTCCTTAAAGAAATGCTGAAAGTCGGGCTCAAGCTTATTTTTACACCTGGATCTCATAGTTGGCTGTGTTCGAAGGGAACCCTTTGGGAGTCAGGGAGTGTATCTGCTGCCGCACAGGGGCGGCTGCTTTGGAGGAGGGAGTGTTTGCAGGCTGTGGATGGCAGAGCCTGAGCCACCCCACCTCTCTGGCCCTGGTGGCTCTGGTGGAGGTCAGTGGGAAGGGCATGTGGATGTCACCAGTGGGACCCCAGCCAGGTGTGCAAACCTGGCTGAACCCCATCTGCTTATTAAGTCCTAAGCACCATGCAAAGCCCCATTCGAGTTAATGGGAGGATATACAAATTGCTTGGTGATTCGTGATGGGAAATGCTGTGGGTTCTATCTGTGGTGTTGGCGGAGCTATGGATCATAGAATCATAGAATGTTTGGGGTTGGAAGGGACCCCTAGAGGTCATCTAGTCCAAACCCCCTGCAGGAGCAGGGACACCGCTAACTAGATCAGGTTGCTCAGAGCCCCGTCCAACCTGGCCCTGAATAAATGCCAGGGTGCATATTGCTGCATATCAGTTCACCCCAATTAGCTGGGAGAGTGAAATGCTGCAGGAGTGAAAACATAGCAAAATGTTTCCAAAACCTTTAGGCAGTTTCTGCTATAGTTCTGGGAAAGAACAATAAAATGTTCCAGTGTTTTACCACCCTCATTGTAAAGAATTTCTTCCTTATATCTAGTCTAAACCTACCCTGGTTTAGTTTAAAACCATTACCCCTTGTCTTGTCACAGCTGGCCCTACTAAAAAAAATGGATGTTGCTAAGCTTACTACAAAGCGCTTTTGTATAGAAATACTTCAGTTTTAACATTGTATTGAATTCCAGCAGCTGTATATAAATAAGATGCATAATACTTAAGTAGCCAAAGTGCACAGAATATAAGCTAATAAACAGGATTTCTTCAAGTACAGTGTTTGGCAGCAAACATTGGTTTCCAAATACCTGTTTAATGTGCAAAAATGCATTTTATGATGACTTAGACTTTATGGATAGTGGTTTGCTGATCATTAGGATACTTTCCTTGTGGTAGTAGAGATTCTTAAGCTCTAGACTGCTGAGGCGCTGACATCTCCTTTAACGGAGACTTTTAAAAACAGGAGAGACACCTATCTGTCAGGTGATTTAAGTGCCTTTCTTCATTATGTCTTGAGACTAGGAGGTAAACTAGATCAGAAGCTACCCACCTGTATGTCATGTAGGACATTGAATACCGCATAGTATGGAGCTAAGTTTGTTGAGATGTATTGGACTAGATGATCTCTTGAACATCCCATAGATCTAATTCCTTGATTTAATAACATGGCCCTTGTTATGTGTATCATATCTGTACATATTTGTATGTTATTTCTTTTGAATAAATACTAATACATAATTTTTGTTCTAGTACCGTATCTGACCTACTTGGTTAACTGAGAGAATTAAGCAAAACATCCGATTCCTAATGCAAACTTACGTGACCTGAATTAGAGGAGTGTCATGGTTTAACCCGTCTGGCAACTCAGCACCATGCAGCCGCTTGCTCACTCCCCCCACAAGGGCATGGGGGAGAGAATCAGGAAAGCGAGAAAACTCGTGGGTTGAGATAAAGGCAGTTTAATAGGGAAAGCAAAAGCCGCGCATGCAAGCAAAGCAAAGCAAGGAATTAATTCACCATTTCCCACTGGCAGGCAGGTGCTCAGCCATCCCCAGGAAAGCAGGGCTCCATCACTCATAATGGTTGCTTGGGAAGACAAACGCCATCACTCCGAGCGTCCTCCCCCTTCCTTCTTCTTCCCCCAGCTTTATATGCTGAGCATGACGTCATATGGTGAAATAGCCCTTTGGCCAGTTTGGGTCAGCTGTCCTGGCTGTGCCCCCTCCCAGCTTCTTGTGCACTGGCAGAGCTGAGAGCTGAGAAGTCCTTGGCCAGTCTAAGCACTACCCAGCAACAACTAAAATATCAGTGTGTTATCAGCATTCTTCTTGTACCAAATCCAAAACACGGCACTGTGCCAGCTACTAGGAAGAAAATTAACTCTGTCCCAGCTGAAACCAGGACATATCATTGCAGAATTTTACAAGGCTTTTCATCTTCAAGTGCGAAATCTTTTTTCTCTATCTGAGCTGCTGCTAATTTACTATATGTATTGAGGGAGGGACCAAGACTTCAAAAAAGTCAGCTAAATGAAAGTTGCGACAGGTTCAGCTACTGAACTGTAACACTTCACACCAAGCTGATCCCACAGTGCTTTGTGTCTTTTAAACAGTAATTATTACCTAACTGTATCCTGCTCCACAATATGGATTTTCTCTAAAGTGCAGTTAAAATTTCATGGCGGCTTTCAAAAACTTACTCATTTCTGTTTCTCTACTGTAGTTTAGATCACATCTTTCTCTTTTTCCCCAGTGACTTCAACGTCATGAAGTTCATCTTTCATAGTCTTTGTTTTGCCGCCATCACCTCTAATTAGACTTTCGTCTATGATGTCAGGAAGATAAGAGTCTCAGTGTAAGGATGATCTCAGTGTAAAGATGATAAGAGATGATCTTTTTTTTTTGTTTGTTTATGACCATAGTGATTGAAAAAGCAGTATTATTTCCAAGTACAATGTTCTAGAAGTTTTTCATGTTATATCAATTGCTCTTCAGCCAAATCTGTCCATTACCCAAGGGCATGCTTTTTGAAACATACCCTTTAGTAGTCTAAGCAGCCCGTTTCCTAAAGCTTTAATTGAGTGGTGTTTCTCAATCTGAATCCCATTTCTTTGTTTCTGGACGGTGTTTACTGGAAAAAAAAAATATCTTGCATTAACTAGAAACATGCCTATCTGTTGCCTTTTAAGATTTTCCTTAAGACATTTTTCAGAAAGAGACTGTTAGGAAGATCCATAAAGAGCAGTGCTGTAGATTTAAACCAGCATTTTATTTAAAACAGCATTTTATGTTTGCAGGGGATATCACTGGCCATATATATATAAAATGTTTAAACAAAAAAATGCCCTGATAATAAAGAGCAAATGCAGTCCTAAAACTGGAGCAAACTCCTTCTATGCTAACAGTTGCTTCTGTGGATGCATTTGTGGGAACTGCTGATTCTGGATGGTTTGAGTCTTATGGAAAAGATTTTAGAACATTGGAGATGTATTTGCATAGTTCTTCCACAACCAAAACTAATCTCTTGATTCTGTCGTAATTTTGTTTAATTCAACCCTGTTGAACAGCTTGGCTAGAATGCAAGCTACATATTTGAGTGCCTTCTGGCAGATTTCTGTTAAATTACATCCTTAATACATCCAGTTTTATGATACAGCCTGTTGTCAGATTAATTAATATTACAGCTGGATCTAGTTAATTAATTTGCAAATTCCAAATGATACTGTTAGTTTAGAAAATGAACTTAAAGCCAGGGTAAAGAGTAAATCCTGATTACAGGGTATTCAAGTTATGATGCCCTCTTATTTCTGTCTAATTTGTGTCCATCTTGCTTAAACATTAAGCTCACCAGAATTTTGCATCTGTGTTTTTTGTCATATAATGGTAAACAACATTTTAAAGCCTAGTAAATGCTTTAGTTTTCCAGTCGGTTGAAACGGTATGCTTAGTATTTGAAAGACATTTCTAATAAAAAAGACTTGGAAATGCTGTTAAAAATTTCCAGCTGTAAAATGGTTTTGAGACTTATGCAGGATTCGCTGCACTCTGAAAATATTCCTGTTAGTTAATCCTACATCAGTAGAAATACATTTGCGCATGAATTCTTTTATTTCTTCAAAAGCAATGCTTGTTTCATTATTGAAGTTTTAAAAGTTCTTTTTATGAATTTTATTCATGCTGTATTGAGAGAGGTACCAAAAAATGGCTTCCTAACTATTATTTCTTGGAGTTCTGTATTTATGCTCCGTTTGGGAAATTAGAAATTACCTGGCAAATTTGACTCTGGAAGCCAAATAGACCATAACTTCACATTCTGAGACTGTATCCGTACAGCAAGTTGGGTAATAAATGCTTGAAATGTTCTGAGTAGAAGTGACTTGAATGTGTGCAGTGATAAAGCAGCACATTACAGTCAGTGTTGCTTTTGCTCTTACCCAGTCCACAGTACCTACATACATAGAGAGAGCAAGAGAAGGCACGGCGCCCGCTTGCTGATTAGGTATTAAAAGGGTTTAATATCCCAGAAACAGCACAATGTAGTGTTGTACAGAAATAGACTACTAACAAGTATCTCGCTCTTCCCACATGTATTGGGGGGGTGGTTATTTTTGAAAGTGCACCTGATGTTTGAACAGTAGTATTTGAAGCATATAATGATGCTGAAGGGAGGAACATAAAGGGTGCTCTTTGTTAGGTCATTGCCACTTGTTTCAAAGTAAAGCGCTGTCAGCTGTGACCAGAGTGGAAGAATAATGAGTATTCCTTTATTTGCAGCTATATGCCAGCCAGGATGCAAACATGGTGAATGCGTTGGGCCAAACAAGTGTAAGTGCCACCCGGGATACACTGGAAAAACCTGCAACCAAGGTAAGAACGTGAAGTCCAAGAAAGAGAATTTCTTCTTGAAATCACAGAAATATTGTTGATCCCCCTCCCCCTCAAATGCTGTGTACGCTGCCCGCGTTTATAGGGTAATGAACTCGTATGCCAGGTCTGTTACTGGTGTAGCTATTCTGATATTGGGACTGACGTCTGTAGAGAGAATGACATCTGCAGTGGGATAACACAGGGGAAAAATTGCTTTCATTCAGATGAAATCAATGAGACTAATGTAAACGGTGTATTTACATCCTCTCCTGAAACTGATTCAAATGATTTAAATCCTGTAGCTAGGGTTGTTATTTCATAAAGTCGCAATTTTCAGGTTTGAATAATGAAATAACACTTGTTTAATTAAAAAAAAAAATTATTCAGGCATTCTGATTTTTGTGTTTTTAATCCTGAACTAGCTGGGTACCAATAAACTGTAGTGTGTGCTTCAGAGTCGGAAACATAAAGTGTTCTCTTACTGAATTATAGTTTCATTGCGGTTTTTTGCCAAAAAGGATCTCCAAAACATGGAATGATATAATGACAACAGAGTATAAAACAGAATTATAATACATGATTTATTAGATTTTGATGCCTAAGACATGTTCACATACAAAGATGTCTCCGGAAGACTATTCTCTTTTCCCGCTGTCTCAGCCTACAGAAAAAGTTCACATTTTCTGAGAGTGCTGAGGAAGCATGGTAGAAAAGCGTGACGTTTAGAACTATGTTATTCAAAAATGTACCCTGATATTTGCAAACCTTCTTTTGACACGTTGATTTTAGAGTGAATTATTTTCTCTAACAATAGATACATATTTATTTTCAGATTTACTAATCCTTCCCAAACTGATGTGGAAATGAATGTTTCATTTTTCAGTTTTGCTTTAATTTTTCATTTATTCTGTCATCTCTCAAGTTATCCTGTCTCCTTTTCCCTTTACTCCGGGCTGACATTTTAAGGGATGGTTTGTTACAATTTTATTATTATTATACACCTGTTTTGGTCACTCTGGAACTTTTTTAGAAAACAGTGCAGTGAGCTAACAGTTGTTATATGTATATGTAACAGGTTTTATATGTACTAATTACCTTAATATCAACAGAACACTGTTCAAATTGCGGGAGGCTGCAGTCTTGAACTAAACTATTCACTTTCCACTAAATGCTAAGGAAGGAAAAAAGATGTGGTGATAAGTAATTAAAGGAAGCCTTTCAGGCAGTATTGATCAAATATTCTTGAACGGTATCAGTGGCAAAGTTGCCATGACAGATGTGAATGTGGTTTCCAAGATGCCTGCTGGCTGTGGTGTCCCAAATGTACACCAGCTCAGGTCACTACAGCCTATACCTATTCTATTATATGGTGAGACCCTTGAGCTGTTCCTGGGGTCAGGGTAAGTGTTCTTGCCATGTGCTGATTCCATGTTAGGACAAGACCTGAAAGTGCATAGTGTGTGATACAGAGTCTGCTTTTGCTGGGAGGAAATTGAAAGGGCACAGGGTAACCGCATAGGTATTGCACATAGGTAACCTATGTTATTATACCTTCATATAGCATCTGTCCTGTTCAGTCTGTGGGCCATCTTTCTCGTTTCTGTTCTGGAATAACAATTAGTAATAACAGAAAGGAGAGGTCTTTCTAGGATGTCTGAATGAATCATAGAATGTTTTGGGTTGGAAGGGACCCCTAGAGGTCATCTAGTCCAACCCCCCTGCAGTGAGCAGGGACACCGCTAACTAGATCAGGTTGCTCAGAGCCCCGTCCAACCGGGTCTTGAATGTTTCCAGGGATGGGGCCTCTACTACCTCTCTGGGCAACCTGTTCCAGTGTTTTACCACCCTCATTGTAAAGAACTTCTTCCTTATATCCAGTCTAAACCTACCCTGTTTTAGTTTAAAGCCATTACCCCTTGTCCTGTCACAGCTGGCCCTACTAAAAAGATTTTCCCCATCTTTGCTATAGGCCCCCTTTAGGTACTGAAAGGCCATAATCAGGTCTCCCCACAGCCTTCTCTTCTCCAGGCTGAACAAGCCCAACTCTCTCAGCCTGTCCTCATAGGAGAGGTGCTCCAGCCCTCGGATCATTTTTGTAGCCCTCCTCTGGACCCGCTCCAACAGTTCCATGTCCTTCTTGTGCTGAGGGCTCCAGAGCTGGAATGGTGCTGGACTGTAACATATCCTCAGGTTCTTGGTGAATGGCATTCTTTGAGTACAAGCACTGATAAACAGGCTTTACATCTCATCTGTTCATGGGCCTCGTGGATCAAGCCATATTCCAGGGACCAGTCTAAGAGAAGAACCCAGCCTCACAGCAGAATTGTTGAACCCTGACTGTGTGATGATGCCTGGATGCTTGTCCTTTTCCAGTGGCACTGCAGCTGCTCTGGCAATCTAGATTCTTGCTTTAGGTCAGTCAGAAGTTAGGATTAGCTGATACTTCTTTTATTATGTTGCTATCACCAGCAATTAAATTGCAGTGACTTTGCACAAGAGCTAACCATGTGCTCTCCCCGTAGCATTCAAATCTGAGTGGCTTTAGTGTTTCTCTTCTAGCTTTTTGATCCAGCTTTACAGCTGTAACGGGTTAAGAACTGAGCAACTTGAAAGAAAATACCCTGTGCCAGCTCTCTCATTTATAGTAATAATAATGGAACTAATACTTCTTTCAAAATGTGTTAATCAGAAAATTGATACCTGCTCTTCAGTAAGATCTATGTTCACAGACTAATACAAATAGTTGAAAACTTGTGATTTTTGCTAGTGGTCTAAAGCACATGCAGGTTAACTTCATGTGGCTGGGAAAGGTTGTCTTTATGGAAAGAACGTAAGGCCACTTTTCTGTAACTTCTCTAAAACTTACCCTGCATGTTCCAGGAACGTGATGCAAAGTTTGCAACTTTCTCTTTTTGTAATGCAATTCTTGTCAGCACTTGAAAGATAAATATGTGTGTGTATATATATGTGTCTTCAGTGATGAAGTAATGCATATGACAAAGATCTGGTGATTTCATTTTTATTATGCCTTCTTCCCATCCTGTGAAGATGAGAACCTGTATGCACCTGGTCAGAGCAGTGAAGCACTTCTATTCCGACCCCTGGATCATCATGCAAGAAATATAGCATCGAGGGGTGAGATGCTCCTGTATTTCAGGTGGCGTGCTCCTGCTACCTGCACGGCTTGGAACAGTAATACCATTTCTTGCAAAGGGGTTGGAGGCTAATAGACCGATGGCTGTGATGCAAAAGCTGAACCTGCAGTGTCATTAGCATGCAGAGCAAATAACTGATTGTATTTCCTAGATGTGTTGCCTGTATTCCAAAAAGGCTCAACTCTCCATCATACTCATGGTTGTAACTTGCTTTTCTTTCTTTCCTCTGCTCTTCTTTCAGGATCTGCACTTGTTATTTGTTTCTGAGTTCTTTTGTAAGGTGAAAATAATTGGAATTGTTTATCAGGTTAGATAAAGACAAAACTGTGATTTACATAAAGCTGGAAGTTGAAGTAAATGAGGGTTGTTAACTTCTACATGTGGCAGCTGTTGATAAATCAGACTAAGTGATGTGAACAAAACTCTGTTAGGGTGATATAAATCTCTTGAGTTTGGCGTGGTAGTGTGATGATAGTTGCTGGAAGTGAAAGCTGATCTACTGTTTATGCTGTGGTTATAACAGTTTAATTTCTTACTTGGTTTCTGGTCCCTGGTTTTCTATTTTCAAAGTCTGAGTAAATTTGATATTGAATATTTGCCTCTGTGTTGCCTGATCCAAATTAGCTAATAGGCAGAAAAAGGCAGAAAAGGCCTGAGTGCAGGAGTCTTCTGCAGAAGCTAATTAAAGAAAAAAGCGGAGTGAGTGTATTGCATCTTCCTAGGAATAAGTGCCCCATTGCTAGGTGTGTGCTGAAGCTGGTCATTATCCAAGGTCCTGTGTGGTGCCACACAGTAGCCAAAGTCATCACATGTGGATTTACCAGTATAGCACTCTTGTCCTTGCCTTGCATTCACATTTTCATTTCATTTCTTTGAAAATAAAGTACTTGTGCTCAGCAGCCTGCGTTTATGTTACAGACCTGCTTTCCATAGTGTCCCAAACCGTCTGTCTGCTTTCAGGTACAGTACTGTCTTACGGTATTTTGAAATGAAGAATGCTGGTTTTGCATTGACTGTCCAATTACAGGCAACTTGAGAGTTTAAGTAGTTGAACAATGAAATTCTCAAGTGCAGGACAGTGAGTGGACATTCTCACAAAGCAATTAAAAGGATTTATTAAACGTTCTAATAGTGTTGGGCTTTATATTTTAAATTCCAGCGTGAGCTTGTAAGTGACTAAAAGAAATTATGTTTTATTAGAAAGAAAAATGATGTCAAAGTGTTATTACCCTTTGAGTTTATACATTTTAGCTTTCAATTTTTTTAGAGGAAACTTCTGCTGTTTTCTTACTTCTTCTTTTGATGCACAGACGTTTATACTGAGATGTTAGATGTTGCTTGAAATACACAATTGATAAGTAACCAGCATTTGTTCAAGAGGTATGTTGCTGTGGCTGATTTCTGTTGACTGCTAACATTAGCCTGAACCTGTTTGTGGAAAAAATAGACCTTACTTAAGGAACAAGAAACACACAAAGAGCATATAAAT
>NW_009258309.1:410987-421827 GCF_000687185.1 Egretta garzetta
GCGCTTCCCAGTCCATGTGCAGTACATCCGGACTCTTCTTAGGGAAGCACGCTGTTCCAGGTTATGGGTGCGTGGTGGTGGATCGAGCGAGCTGTCAGCGTATTCATACAGGCCTTTATGTGGAACCAGCAGGACCTGCCAGTAACCATGCAATGTGCCTCCTAGGAAACTGAGTAGTGCTGCTTGTGCAGTTTCCGAGTATGTGCCCATCTGCGCTGGTGAAAAGAAGAAAACTTGCATTTGGGGGCAAATAAGATGGACTGAGCAGTGTGCTCTAACACACCTAACCTGTTTGCAGGCTGGCTTCTCGCTCAAGCAGCCACAGCACTGCCAGTACTTATTTTCCTGAACAGTAGCATTCATTCTGACTCCATAAGGTTAAAAATGGCTTTCTCTCCGTAGCTTATTTCAAAGGCAAAAGTGAAAACTCATGACACATGAGGTTTAGGTTTAAGTGGAGTTGTGCTAACAGCCTGTTTCTGCTGCCTTGTGGCCTTAGCTTTCTGTTACGTCAGCCAAGGTTAAAAAATTGGAACTTTTTCAAGGCACAGGCATTTTACTTTCAGCATGTTTTTGACTATGTGAATCAAAAGCTGATGTTGACAGTGTTTGTTCACAGGCAGAAATAAAATGAAGGCAATAGAAATAATTTAGTCAAAGTTCCACAAATAAAAAAAGGTGTGATGTGATATCCTAACACAGTTGATTGCATCTACTTTTAAGATCAGGTTATTCTCAGAGTATGTTACTAATAGCTGTCTATTTGTCAATACCAGAGCTTTCATTTCTGTACTAAGAATATTTTGTACCAAATGGTGGTGTAGTATTCAGAGTCCTATGGAAAGCTCTAATTATTTAAGGCTCATAATGTAATCTATACTTTATGCAAGACAGTAAACTGAGAACAGTCATAAATTCTTACTGTTTTCAACTTTGGATCTGTGGTGGTAGCTCTGGAAATAAATGCGAGGCAGTTCTTAAGGGTAAAGTCTTCAGGAGTATCTGAACTTAGGAGCTGAAGTGCAGTGGGTTGTAAGTGCTAGAAGTTAACACAGGCCCTGTTAAAATCTTGCCCTGTCAGCTTAGTTTCAGCATTACCTTCTGTCATTCTGTCCCTACTTCTAGTGAAGTGTTTTATGCTTAGCTCTGTCATGCGTTTATTTTGTAAAGTGATGCTTTTTGTACAAAAGAGGAAGAATACAGGTATTTTAGACTTGCAGAACTTTCTCTTACTTCAAAATGATTGTTGTCCACAAATCTCAAAATAGTCAATAGCGTGGGCTCTGTGGGGATACTTTTATGAATTGAAGTAAAACTCAGAGTTTTTTAATTTAACAATGACTTTTTTAACAGATGTGTTGCAAATGTAATAAATATATTAATGCAGCTATAATGTCTGAGGAGCTGCCTAACTGTAGTAAGTTTTACAGAAGAAAGAAAAAAGCAGCTTTTTGTGCTGCCCAGAGAAGTTTGCCTCCCGAAATGCAAGCTTTCATCTGCTTATTTGTGAGCATTTTATATAAAGGCTTTTTTTACACAGAGATTTTCATGACGAAGGCTTGCCCTTCCCCTCTAGCATAATCATCATCTGCTTTTCCATTTGACCTGTGCACCATACTCTTACCAATAGTCACAACTCTTAGCTGAAGATCCTGCTATCACAGTAGATGATGTGCATCTCTTCTGCAGCTGTTTCCCTCAAACCCAGCAGGTGTGCTCTTGTGATTGTGGCATTGGGGCCTGCTGGGAGAAGTGTGTTCTCCTAGCAACTCCAGAAATGTTTTCAAACTCCCAAAGAGTGAGAGTTGAAAAGGAACGCTCTTTCTGCAACGCATGATCTGCAGGAAGACTGCAGAGATGGTCGTCACTCCTTGTGTCCTGGTTTCGGCTGGGATAGAGTTAATTTTCTTCCTAGTAGCTGGCACAGTGCTGTGTTTTGGATTTAGGATGAGAGTAATGTCGATAACACACTGATGTTTTAGTTGTTGCTAAGTAGTGCTGATACTAAGTCAAGGACTTTGCGGCGCCCCATGCTCTGCCAGGTGCAGAAGAAGCTGGGAGGGGGCACAGCCGGGACAGCTGAGCCCAACTGGCCAAAGGGCTATTCCAGACCATAGGATGTCATGCGCAGCACATAAACTGGAGGCAGTTGGCCAGGGAGCAGCAGTCACTGCGCAGGGATGGGCTGAGCATCGGTCCGAGGGTGGTGAGGAATTGCATTGTGCATTACTTGCTTTGTATATTCTTTTATAATTATTATTACTATTATTTTCTCTTCCTTTGCTGTCCTATTAAACTGTCTTTATCTCAACCCATGGGTTTTACTTCCCCCACCATCCCCTAATTTCTCTCCCCCATCCCACTGGGGCAGGGAGGGTGAGCAAGCAGCCATGTGGTGCTTGGTTGCTGACTGGGGTTAAATCACAACACCTTGTTTGTCAGGCACAGGTCCAGCCCTTATTTTGACAGCTTTTCCTCACTGAAGTCCTGCCTGCACTCAACCAGGTCTTTCTTGCCGCTCTGGGAGCAAACGTTTCCCTTCGGGCTTCCTAGAAACATCTTGTTCAGCCATCTGCAGGAAGAAAGGAAAAATTATGTCCCTTACCATGACCCTCTCACAGCAGAGGGGAGTGGGAAGTATTCTTACCCCTAAACCTGCTGCTCTTCCCAAGGCCTTGGAAAGTGAAGTAAAAAAAGGTCATACCCATCAGGAAGGGTTGTGGGGAAGGGCAAATACCTGTCCGCACGACACTCACTCTTCCTTGACCCCCATGAAGATGAAAAAAAAGTAGGTCAGAAGATAATAAATGTTACGATACACATAAACACTGTTAGGAGCTCTCAGGAACAGCAGTGATATAACAGAGTGCTTGTTACAGGCACTGGCAAAATCCTTGTTGCTGATTTTAGATTGCATCAGTGACTTGTAGTCTGATACATTTATTTTTCTCTCGATTGCTCTGCATTTTATCAGTCATAACGAAAGGGAAAACACTTCTCAATTTTATAATGCCATTTATAAACCCTTTGGCCTGATAAATATAAGATGAAGGATGTTTCCCTCCAAAACTAAGTGATGACGATGTTGCAAGACGAATTTGAAATCCAAATACTAGAAATTTGAAGAATTCCAAGTGTAGCTGTCTAGAAGCAATGTTTCCTTTGACTTGATCTCCACAGTGAACGTAACTTTCTCTCCCTCCATTTACAACATAAACCTTGCTAAGGTTACTACTTGTAGTCTGTAACACAATTAATGAATTACCGACTCCATTCTAGCCAGAGGTATGTTTGTCTTTCTGTTTTAACGTCTTAACTCTAAGCCCTTCCCATCCAGTCCATCGAAAGCAGGTTTCACCTTCTCAGCTGGCATTTTATGAAGTAGCTACTGTTTTTGTGTGCCTGCCACACAGTAGGAGCCCCAAGGCTTACTTTTCTGCTACGTGGGTTAGGGAGTGACACCTGATGAGAATGTGCTTAATAGCGGGAAAGCTCTTTGAAAAGTTCCTGGAAATAACAGCGAGTCTCTTACTGTAACAGACCTCTGGACGGCATTGTACGATATTAGAGATGAGGGTCGGTAACTCAGTTGTTTAAGTACTTGCTGGCTGGATTTGTGAATAGATTTATTATTTTCACCTTTATTGTCATCTTTACTCATCAGTACACAAATAACTAAGTAACAAATTATTCTGGTTTACCCAGATAAAATCAACACATATTTGTGGAAGAGAATTCTGAAGGAAATCGTCACTCAATCTTTACTTCTTGTTAGAAGCCTTGTGTACTAGTATGAAAATAGTAGGCTGAATATTTTCAGTTTAAGTTGTGAATTCTGTATTAAATTGTAAATCTGAAATAGTAGCCTTCACAGATAGTCCTTGACAAATATCACTGATGTCGGATACTCCCCCCCCCAGTATTTTCTAGGTGGTAAAGAATACATTTTCTCTGTGAGATAGTTTAAAGTAGGTTAGCATCAGCTTTCCTACCTTCCTCTGCGACTAATTCTGAAGCATGGTAGTGAATCACTGAATCGCTATTGGAACCACTGATAGCGATTGCAGCAGTGACATTTGCTTTCTCCCTCCTCCTCCAGAGTTCTGGCTGGTCCTGGACATGGCTTCAATGTAAATAGTGGCGAGATGTGGGCAGCCTGAGCTTGTGCATTCCCTAATGAAAATTCTGTGGGCACTTAATCTAATGCTAATGCTGTCATTTCTGAAAGCATATCTGTGAAAGGGAAGAAAATATGCCACTTGGCAGGAGGGGTGAACAGGGCTTCATGCAGGATGTTCTGGACACTTGCTACCAGCTGGACTGTGTATAAAAAGCTAATTGCCATATTTTTCCTTCTTTCTCCAAGAACTTGAACTAGCAGTTTTTTCACACATATTTTCTGTTTTCTTTTCCCACCCCTTTCCCTTGTACCCTTCATTTCAGATCTAAATGAGTGTGGACTAAAGCCGCGGCCATGCAAACACCGGTGTATGAATACCTACGGCAGCTACAAGTGCTACTGTCTGAACGGCTACATGCTTATGCCAGATGGAACGTGCTCGAGTATGGCAAGGCTTATTGCTTTCTTTTTTTCAAACTCCTCAATATCCCTGCTTGGGTTTCCCTGGGAAACTTGTTTGAAATGAAGAGGAGTCCCAACGTAAAAGATTCATTGTGCTGGAAATGAGGCAGTTGCACAAGATGAGCTTCTTTTTTCTAATGAAATTAGGCTGAACAAACCAAGAGCAAATATTTTGATTTTATTAGTTTTATTACAGGTTTCCCCAGAAGCATTCTTCAGTGCTGTAAATCACTGTTAATTGGCCTTCAAGAGCACGTGCTTGCAGTTTTCATTGCAGCAAGACACCTGCAGTTCTGCTGTGTTATGTCCTTATGACTGTAAAGTCATTGAAGCTGCAGATGTTTGTTGTTTGACTGGTATAAAATTGTATTGTCATCTCTTTGGAGATCAGGTTCCTATGTGCTCCCATAAAAGTGGATATTTTGACTGTGTGTACAGAGAGAAGGGGAGAGAAATTACCTTTAATTAGAGACGCTCCTATTTTAAAATGGCTGTACTATCCAGGAGGGTTTATGGTACATACTGGGCTTTATGTTCCTCATGGAGGCTGCATTCCATGACACAACTTGCTATAATTGTGGTGGGGGTTTTTTGGGGGTTGGTTTTTTTTTTTTTTTCTCTCTTAGAGATGCAATTTGTGGAGAGAAAAAATTTACTACATATGCATTTGCTCTTTAAAGCATGAATGGACGCCTGTCAAATTCAAGAAGCATTTTTCCACTTCTATCATAACTATGTGGTGTCTTAATTCTCCCAAGTTTTTAATCATTTTCTGGTACTGATCGGAATCCTTATCTAAATATGTTCAATTTTTTTTCCCTAGATGCCCTTTCTTGCTCAATGGCAAACTGTCAGTATGGCTGCGATGTACTGAAAGGGGAAGTACGCTGCCGCTGTCCTTCTCCAGGCCTGCAGCTAGGGCCTGATGGAAGAACTTGCATAGGTAGGTGATCAAATGTAGATTTAATCTTTTTTCTCCAAAGTGTTTTTATCCTTACACTGAATGCAATTCAGGAGAGCTTATCAGATCTACTAATGAGAATTGGGATAGGCGTGTTGCTCGGGTGCTCTCAAGTGGTATGTGTCAGAGATCACCAGAGTTTTCTTCCAGTCCTGCAAGTTTCATTGGCTGCTTAAAACTCACATGGGCTGCTTGGCATCCAAGCCCTCAGCCCTTACCACTCCTGTTACTGGGTCATTTTAAACTATTCATAAGAGAGACTTCAAAATGCCTGCCTGCATAAAAAAAAGGAATGAGGAGGTCAGTTCTCCCTCATACCCAACAAGGTGGTGCCCAGGCTCAGGGAGTAGAGGGATAATTTGTGCAAATCATTGAGATTATACTGGGACAAGGTGAAGGCCTGTGCATGCTCCCAGTATTAGTGGGATTGAAGCTACTCTCTGTCTTCCATACTGTGAAAACTCCAGGTTAAAATAAACTCAGGAATTCAGACTGTATAAAAGTGAAATGTGTTGTTCCCACATTTGTGAACATGGAAAAGGTACTTATGGTTAATCAGAGTGTATTGTGCCATGCTTTACTATGGTCTGAAGAACAGTGTGATGTGTGATTTCATTAGTCATTAACTATACATCCTGAGTGGATGTGATGCTCCAGTGATTTTATTATTTATATCCTATGCAGTGCTACAGTTCCATAACCAGTAACAGCACTTGCACTGAAAAAATGTAAGAGAATGTGGATGTCCTAATTATCCATTTGGGTATCACGGCTGTCCACGGGGGAGGTGGTTCTCCAAGTGGCTGACCCATGCTGACCAAGAATTTGTTGGCAGAGCAAGGGACAGATTCTAAATTTCTGATGTGAGGAGCAGGCTCAGCTCCAAGTCAGAGGCTTTCTGAAGTGTATGACTGGCACGTCTATGTATGCAAAAGGAAGGGTAGACTGGGAGAAAAAAACCCACCATTGTCATGTGCTGAATGGACTGAATTGTGATTAATCACGCCATGGACGTTAAGGCAGAGAGAGATCTTTGGAAGAGACTTGTGCCATGCCATAATGAGCTGAGTGATTTTAAGTACAAATTCAAGAAAGTTATACCAAGTCCAGAAATTTGCTAGAAACATACTTGCAAGATTCTCCTAGTGTGCATTTTTATATTCAGGCAAACTTCATACTCTGAAGTAAACAAAGTGCACTTTTAATGCCAAAGACCAGCACTCAAACCAGCTATATGTGAAGCACTTTCAGTTCTTCAGTGTAGTATTCAAAACCCCACTTTTTTCCCAGAAAGGTGAAGAACTGTGTATCCACATTTCAGTTGGGTGTGCATTGTTCAGGTTGATCTCATAACCTATTTTTGAAATTTTCCACCAAAATTTCGGAGCAGCCTTGTACAATACAGAGGAAGTAGTCACAGCAAGAGATGTCTGTCCTTCATGGGTCATAGCATGAACTACTCCCCTTTTTTGGTAAGAAGTGATTGTGACGTGCACCCTTTTTGTGTTCTGTCTCTACCAAGTTGGAGAATTGAAGAATTGGAGCTATTTGGGGCTAGGACTGTGCCTTTTCTTCACGTGTGTACAAGCCCGTTGTGTTGGGGAGGTTGTCAGCTACAGTAAAGGTGCTGCAGTACAAATAGAAGTGTAGACGATGGTAAAAAATATTGAAATGTGGATAGGCTGCAGCTCATGAAATCCTTGTTTGAGGAGCATTTGAAAGACAGCTGGGAATGTAATGCTTATTTTTAGCACAGGTGGAAATTCCTCTAGGCATTATTCTATTTTTAGCTTAATCCATGCTGATTGTTCTCTTGTAAAAATGTTCCTTCCAGATAATCAGTATAGAGCCACCAAAGAATTTGGCTACGAAGGTAAATCATATAAACTAAGTAACAACGAATTCAACAAAGTATTCAGTGAAAATATGGATTAATTGACTAATTGATTGATTAACGACTCTTGAATCAGTAAATCAATCAGTGTTGCCAATTTTTTGGATTGGGATTTTCATTTAATGAAATTAGCAGTATGCACACTTAAGCTTCAGAAGGTCTGAAGTTATTTGAGGACTGAAAATAATTACTTTCACTGTAAAATAAATTCTTTCTAGTTGTTTTGGTTGTGTATAGAAACTTGAAAGTATGACCTCGTAAACTTAAAGATCTTACTATTTTTAAACGAGTCTCATAGATGTTTAGTGCTCGAGTTGGCAATATGGTCATTCTCACAGCAGGAGAGAAGCAAGGCTTTGTATTTCTGCTTCTCTCTTGAACGCTGACCACCACACGCATTAGGTGCTGTCTGTATCATATGCCTTTGGAGCAGCTCCCTGGCGCTAAGTCTAGGCATGCACCTCTGAGGCAGACCAGGCTGAGATGAGAATACAAATCACCCCTTCAAGCCCTGTTTTTTTTTTTTTTGTAGGAAGCAAGCAAAGGGAATCAGTCTTGCACCATTTGGGCCCAGGTGTGAATTGGCACGGGTCCATGGGCTTCAAAGAAGCCACATCCCTGCACTGTTTGAGAACTGCGGGGAAACTAATTGTAAGCACTTGCATAGCAGCTTCTAGCTAATGATCGAAGAGTGGTTTTCCCACCAGTAAAGAGCATCCACCCACCTCTCGTATTAAATTCAAGCAGGAGGCTGTTACTTTTTTTTGCATTGTTTTTGTGTCAGTTTTCAACAGTGTATTGATTAGCAGCTCAATCTTCTATTTTTGGGATGTATAACAGCCTAGAAAATTAAACATTACCACTACAGTGCTCTCATCATCTAACATACTTCTTGCCTTATGGGAATTTGCAAAAACATGAATATGGACAGAGGGAAAGGCAGGACAAGTGACATTGGGTTTTAAAGAACGTAATCCATGCCATGATGAGGTATATTCGGTGGCTAATCTTTTTCTTCCTGAATTGCTTTTTGAAGTTGCGGTTTAAAGATAAAAACAACAACAAAGAACCCCAACTAACTCATAGTAATCAAGAGTCTGATATTTGCAGTCTTGAAATAATATTTTAATAAAGGGCAGAAAATTGTGGCTTGTAAATGAAATAACAGTAAGGAACATGGCAGAATTTCTAAAGCTGTTAATAATGTACTAGAAGCCTAAAACTTTAATAATAGATTCAAACCAAGTGGCAGATTTATAGGGAGAGTCAGGCACATGGAGAGGTGCCCAGTATTGGCCTCATTTTCTTTCTCATTGAGGCCTTTACTGTGGCATTGAAGAAGTGCTCCCGGCTGAGAGTTGAGGAGAGTGGCTGCGTCGGAGTGGTCTGACGGGCCAGCAGTGTGGGAGGGAGCTCAGGAGTTCCTTGCTGTCCTCAGTAACTCTTCATGCAGAGTGGGACAGTGCCAGCAGGAGCTACTGGGACAGCCCATCTAGCCAGTAATTCATGGCTTTGGATCACTTCTTCTGGCTGTGGGAAACACAGCTTGGAGAACTTGAAGCTACATCTCCCCTGCCACGGGTAGCTGCCCGAACTAACCAGCAGTTTTGTGGTAATATTTTTTCTGCGCTGTGCAAGAGACTCTGGCTTCTGTCTGCCTTGTTCAGGCCTCTTTTGCAAGCAGGAGGGCATCAATCACTTGGCTTTGCTTTGCACTCTTGACACCTGCAGCTGAAGCGCTCCTTTTGGGAAAAGAATTGCGTGGAGAGAAAAATCTCGCTTTCCTGACAGAGCTGCAGAGCGAAGGCTTGAACTGTCCTCTTCAGATAACCAGCAAACGTCAGGAGTGGTGTGCGTCAGAGGCAGCCGCCCATGGCAGGCCTCCACCTCAGTGAAGAATTAGGGTTCAAGCACTCAGCAGGCTTCAGCTCGGTTTCCAGGGGCTACAAAATGAGTGGTAGCGCAAGCAGCTTTTGTGTACCAGCCTGACCTCATCTGAGAGTTTCCCAGACAGCAAAAGCAACACTCCATGAGCATCAGCTGCTCCCTGGGCCTCTGCCTGGTGTGTTAGTCAGTGTGAAGAACAGCATCTTCTGGGAGATTTACTGAGCATCACCCCTGTCTTCCTGCTCCTCTGTCCTTGCCTGGGCGTCTCTTGCTGAAGCACTGCTTCAGGTCTTGCTGGGAGCCCCTGGCAGGGCAAATGGGAGCCATGTATCTCAGAACCACAGGGATATTTTAAGGTCACCAAGATAACCAACCTCTCTGTGAAAGAGGGGTCAGCTACAGCGCAGGCACTGCAGGGTAAGAGATTGCAAGGAGCAGGTACTCAAAAAGCATTTGGCCTGTGGCAACTAACTGGTAGGAGACCCAGAAATACTGCACCCCAGCATTCGCTTGAGCTCTCTTTGAACAAGCCCTGAGCAGATGAAGATAGGCTCAATGGGCAGGTCATGGATTGGGGACACCTGAGATTTTAAAAAAAGTCAGACCACTTCCTACTGCAGGGTGATGTACTTTGAATATGCACGTATGACCAGCGCTACAGGAACAGTATTTCAGGTATGTTTCAGAAAAAAAATTACTGGGCTAGTTTTTGTTACTCTTTCTTGTCTGTAAATCCAGGTGCTGTCTTTATAACCAGGCATGGCCTAGTGGGGCAAAAGAAAGTTATACAAATAATGTGAAATAGCTTTTCTTCAGACAAATACCGTTACAGTTTTAAGGATATTCTGAGGCCTTGAAGAAGCTGTCGTGCGTTCTGTGGGGAATCAGAGAACATCTCCTCTCCTGCGGGGAAGGGTACCAGGATGGCAAGAGCATAGAGCGAGCATTCCAAATTCAGTAGCAATGGTCACTATGCCAGTGCATCTCTTATCATTCACAGTATTTGTAAAGGCTTCTGGCACAGGAGGCATGAAAATTTAGGCATGAGACCAAAGAGCTGAACTGAGATGGCACAGACAGAAGTGCTCAGGTGTTACTGCTGGCTGACCAGCTTGTAGCCAACAGGACCTTATCAAAAATACTTTGGCTATTCTTGTTTAGTTTTTCATTGTGTGAAACCAGTTTAATTTGGATATAATAGATTGTATTTTAACTGCTATTGAGAATAATGCAGTTCCTTTGTTTCCACAGATATTGATGAATGTGCTACTGGGAGAGTTATCTGTCCACGATTTAGGCACTGCGTCAATACTTTTGGAAGCTACATTTGCAGGTGTCATAAAGGCTTTGATCTAATGTACATCGGAGGCAAATACCAATGCCATGGTAATAACAACTTCTTTCTTATGTGCATGTAATAGAGCTGCATAGTCTAAAGAGGAGCGTTTGCTTATTATGGCTGAAATGTTGAAGCAGGTTGTTTTAGGTTGCACTGCATCTGTATTTTAGGAAAGAG